>NW_027507686.1:12534247-12744247 GCF_037356315.1 Lithobates pipiens | reverse complement strand
AAAGGAGAATAAAGGGAAGAAGAGAGATTGTAAGAAAGGGGAATGGAGTATAGGAAGGGAAAGTGGTGTGATGGAAGAGTGGGAGGGGGTGGGGTTAGAGGTCCACTTAGAGAGTAAGGGCCACCCTCAGCTCCCCAGGCCATCTGATGGTCATAGTTAGGAACAAGAGCCTTTGGTATTCGACTATGTATTCGGTATTCGACTATGTGGCCTGGTACCTTCGACTATGTGGCCTGATACCTTCAACTCTTATTCGGTATTCGACTATGTGGCCTGATACCTTCAACTCGTATTCGGTATTCGACTATGTGGCCTGATACCTTCAACTCGTATTCGGTATTCGACTATGTGGCCTGACTATGTCTCGCGGAGGTATTCCCCCAAGAAGCGGAACTGGGTCCAATAAAACCACCTGGTCTTATGTTTCTCGGATTTGTCCCGGATCGTAGTAGTCAGATCTTCCATTCGTTCAATATCATCGACCCTTGCGAACCATTGGGCCACAGTTGGAGCAGATTGTTGCTTCCATTGACTTGGGATGCAAGCTCTAGCAGCCCTGAGTAGGTGTTTAAGGAAAGATTTGTGGTATCTCTTTCTCGACATAGGAGTGAGGTTGAGGAGCACCGCAGCAGGATCATTGGTTAAGGAAATTTCTGTGAATTTGTGGATGAAGCGGAGGACCGGTTGCCAGAAAGTTTGTAGTTTGGGGCACTCCCAAAAAATATGTAGGATAGTGCCAGTTTGTTGCTCGCAACGCCAACAGAGGTCAGATTGGTTGGGAAATATTTTGGCCAATACGGTACCAGTGTGTGGTCAACTTATAGGAAATTTCTACTCTAGCAGCGCTGAGTAGATGTTTAAGGAGAGATTTGTGGTATCTCTTTCTCGACATGGGAGTGAGGTTGAGGAGCACAGCAGCAGGATCATTGGTTAAGGAAATTTCTGTGAATTTGTGGATGAAGCGGAGGACCGGTTACCTTAATGTTTGTAGTTTGGGGCACTCCCAAAAAATGTGTAGGATAGTGCCAGTTTGTTGCTCGCAACGCCAGCAGTGGTCAGATTGGTTGGGAAATATTTTGGCCAATACGGCCGGCATGCGGTACCAGGGTGTGGTCAACTTATAGGAAATGTCTTGATATTTTCTGCAAAGTGATGATTTATGAGCGAAGAAGAGTATGCGTTCCTTCTGTGGAGTAGTAAATGTAGTTTGCAGGTCCCTTTTCCACTTGACTAGGAAGGGAGGGTCTGTGGTAGCATGTTTGTCCAACAGAGTTTTGTAAGACCTAGAAAGGGAACCTTGGATTGGGCCGTCGCCCAGATATATGTCTTCAAAGGAATGAAGTTATCTGGAAAAAAGTCCGGGCAGCGAGCCGAGAAAGTGGGAGAGCTGCCCCCCTCTCCAGCTATCCAACGTGATGGGTGCCTGTCCTGGTATCAAGGGCCCTGTAGGGATCCAATCTGCAGGTACTAGAAATTGAGATGGGCGTAGGAGCCCTTTAGGGGCTTGCCCAGTAAAGGCCGGGTCTGACAAGCCCGGAGGGATTTTTATAAGGGGAACATTCTTCCCACTTACCACCAATGTAAGAAACATTTTTCTCACTGACCCCCCAATGTAAGGAACATTTTTCCCACTGATCACTAATGTAAGGATCATTCTTCTCGCTGATCACTAATGTAAGGATCATTCTTCTCGCTGATCACCAATGTAAGGGGCATTCTTCTCACTTATCACCAATGTAAGGGACATTCTTTACAATGAGCACCATAGTAAGGAGATATCTTCCCACTGAAAACCAATGTAAGGAGTATTCTTCCCAAACAAGCACCATTATAAGGGGCATTCTTCCGAATGAGCACCAATAGAGGGGCATTCTTTCCACTGATGACCAATGCAAGGGGAATTCTTCTCAATGAGCACCAAGGTAAGGAGCGTTCTTCCCAGTGATCACCAATGTAAGTATTCTCCCCACTGACCACCAGATTAATGTGCCGTGGGGTGTAAATAATTATTTAATGTCAGAGGTTCCTTGAGACCTAAAAAATATTTAAAGGGTTTTTCCATGTTATGAATGATTTAGAAAGGCTGCCATAAAAAAAGTAAAGGTTGGATGTTGGCCTTAAAGTAGATCTAAACCTTACTAGGCCAATATTAAGGCACATGGACTCTGCTGGGTACACATGGAAGTAAAGAGGGAGGAATATCTGCTGGGCACACATGGCTGTAAACAGGGACTGTGCTATGCAAACATGGATGTAAGGAGAGACTCTGCTGGGCTCACATAAATGTAAGAGGGTCCCTACTTGACACACATGATTTTAAGGGGGATCTGCTGGGTACACGTGGATGTAAGAGGGGATTTGCTAGGCAAACATGGGTGTAAGGGGATACTCTGTTGGGTATACATGATGTAAGGTGGGGCACTGCTGGGTACACATGGAAAGGGGGGGGGGGCTGCTGGACACACATGGATGTAAAGGAGATTCTGCTAGGAGCACTTGAATGTAAGCAGGGACTCTGCTGGGCACACATGGTTGTAACCGGGGTTCTTCTGGGCACACATGGATGTAAGGGGGGACTTTGCTGGGCATTCCTGAAAGTAGGAAGGACCCAGATGGGCACTCCTGGATCCAAAGGGGGGGGGGGGTGGTTCTGATGGTCACTTGTAAAGTAAAAGGGGTGGGGGCTGTTTAAAAAACAATTTTTTTTGGCCTGACAATATTTGTAAAATGCATGATGTGGCCCTTGTACGGAAGAGTTTGGAGTCCCCAGCTCTGGAGTAAAAAGGCTGACAAAGACTGTTGTATGTAATGTTCTCTGTATGGAGAAATATGTATTTCTACTCAGTTTTGTAAAAATTTCAATTTCACACCATGAAGAACACATTCACTAGATGCATCTGCAGGAAAAAACGAGTTCTTTCTGCTGTATTGAAGAGTTCAAATTGTTTTGCGAGCTGCGCATAGAAGCGACGTGCCACGAGGGCAGTATACACCACATTTCAGCGCCAAGAGCCCGCAGTGACGGAGCGCCTGCACTCGGCCTGTCATCTTCTGGCCAAGACTGTCATGGTGTCAGTTTGAGATGATGAAACAAAGAATGGCTGACCTCTGGACTGGGAAAACAGATCTCAAACCAGCTGCTGCATCTCCCGTCCTCTCTGTTATCAAGTATCAGAAATAAGTCCAGGCACAGATCATATGACGCCTGGACAGAAGAAAAAAAAAGCTGCTTGTTGCAAATGACATGACGAGACAGCTTCCTGCTGGCCCGGCTCTGCCACAACTGTCAATAGTGACGGTGCACATTGTAAGAGAACAATTCCCAATTGGGCTTGTGTAAGATTCAGAGCTTTTAGTCTTAAATGGTAAGTTCACCCAAAAGTGATTGAGTGTTTCTTCTCAGCTCCTCCTGTTCAACAAGGATGGTGGGAGGAGGTTTGCTTTGAACCTTCCTTTGCTAGTTTGAGGTGGTGTCCCCGTGTTCTTGAACTTATAATGAAAAAAATACCCTCCTGAACCTATTTCACACCCTTCATCTTTTTAAAGTGCCACTTCGGAAACCGTAAAGATTATCTCTTGTAGTGGGCCTGCACCTGCACTGCAAGGGTTACTTGCTCGTTTAGGTCTAAGGGGCTACATTTTCTTAGTAGATCTTCTTCTCCTCCACACTGCTAGTCTGGCCTCTGCAACATCTTCTCCCCCATGCTCCAGTGGTCTAAGTCCATAGCTTTGAATGTGATAATGCCGAGGGACAGTTCACCACCAGATCACGGGGAAGCACCATTTGATGAGGGAGTGGAGGATCATGTATCTAAAGACCACGGCAGGGTCCATAGCTTTGAATGTGATAATGCCGAGGGACAATCCACCACTGGATCACGGGGAAGCACCATTTGATGAGGGAGTGGAGGATCATGTACGTAAAGACCACGGCAGGGTCCATAGCTTTGAATGTGATAATGCCGAGGGACAGTCTACCCCCGGATCACGGGGAAGCACCATTTGATGAGGGAGTGGAGGATCATGTATGTTAAAGTGCTTCCCCTCTCTCCTAGAATAAACAAGCAGTTAACCCTTACAGCGTGGGTACAACAAGGGATCATTTGTAGTTTTCTGGAGTTGGGCTTTAACCCTTATACTGCCACTGCCGCATGGCAAACATCGGTGGCAGTGAGGGGGTTTTACACACACCACACACTCCTGGCGACTGCAGCTGCCAGGAGTATGTGTAAATCTGACAAGCCGCCACTCCTGTAAGTCCACCCCCCCATACGTCTGCCATGTCCCGGGTCCAGCATGGCGAGTGCCGTCAGGTAGATGGGAGCGAGATTAGCAAATGTTTGTTCGCTGATCTCTAAATTCTGCTCATGACCCAGAAGCGACTTGTAAAACAACACACAAAGGAGACCCAGAGCACTCATTACAAGTCCTGGGGCATAGAATCTATCATCATTATATTTCAATAGAGACCTAGGGCACTCAGTAGATGTCTTGGGGCATGGAATTTATCATCTCCATATCTCAATGGAGACTCGAGCCACTCAGTAGAAGACCTGAGGCATATAATGTATCATCTCCATATAACAAAGTGTCAGTGCTGGGCTCCGCCCCTTCCTTCTCAGAGCTGGCCGCTCAGCTGTCAACTAATTGCCAGCTCCTTTCTCTCTACAGTTACTTAGCTGTTGATGATATCCTGCTCATCAGTCCTGCCTACTTAAGCCTTCCAGTCCAGAGGTTCTCTGCCTTCGCCTTGGTCAACATCACAGCCTCCTACCTCTGAGAGCGCTATGCATCCTTGTGGCTACTTTTCCAAGAAATTGTCACCTGCGGAGTGCAATTATGATATTGGTGACACAGAGCTGTTGGCGATCATTTTAGCCCTGAAAGAATGGAGACATCTGCTCGAAGGTACCACTGTGCCGGTTCTCATTCTTACTGACCAAAAGAAGCTCACATTCCTGTCTGAGGCTCTGTGATATTGACCAAGGCGAAGGCAGAGAACCTGTGGGCTGGACGGCTTAAGTAGGCAGGACTGACGAGCAGGATATCATCAACAGCTGAGTAACTGGGGAGAGAAAGGAGCTGGCAATTAGCCAACAGCTGAGCGGTCAGCTCTGAGAAGAAAGGGCTGAGCCCAGCCCTGACACAAATGAGATCTGGCCACTCAGTAGAGGAATTGAGACATAGAATGTACCATCTTCATATTTCATGGGAGACCCAGGGCACTCAGTAGAAGACCTGAAGCATAAAGTGTATCATCTTTATATAGTTAGTTAGGTTGAAGAAAGACACCAGTCCATCCAGTTCAACCTGAGTGAGTGTCTACAATTGTCCCTATCCTTGTATATTGCACACTCACATCAGTCCCTACCCTCAAGGAGCCCACAATCCAAGGTCCCCATTCATATACTAGGGCCAATTTTGGACAGAAGCCAATTAACCTACCTGCATGTCTTTGGAGTGTGGGAGGAAACTGGAGGAAACCCACGCAGGCACAGGGAGAACATGCAAACTCCAGGCAGGTAGTGTCGTGCTTGGGATTTGAACTGCTAGGTGAGAGTGCTAACCACTACACCACTGTGCTGCCCTGTATATCAAAAGGAATCTAGGACACTCAATAGAAGACCTGAGACATAGAATGTCTCATCTTCATATCTCAATGAAGACCCAGGGCACTCAGTAGAAGACCCGAGACATAGAATGTACCATCTTCATATTTCAATGTAGACCCAAGGAACTTAGAAGACGACCTGAGGCATAGAATGTATCATCTCCATGTCTAAAACGGGGTCTAGAGCACTCAGTAGAAGACCTGAGTTATAAAATGTATCATCACCATATCTCAAAAGGGATCTAGGGCACTCAGTAGAAAACCCAAGGCATAGATTGCATCATCTTCATATTTGAATGGGGACCCAGGGTAGTCAGTAGAATACCTGAGGCATAGAATATATCATCTGCATATCTCAAAAGGGAACTGGGGCACTCAGTAGAAGACCTGAGACATAGAATGTATCACCTCCATATATCATTGGGGACTCAGGTCACTCAGTAGAGGATCTGAGACATAAAATGTATCATCTCCATATCTCAAAGGGGATCTAGAATGTATAATTTTTATAGTTCAATAGAGATCCAGGGCTCTCAATAGAATAGTTCATCTGCATATCTCAAAGGGGATCTAGGGGGGCACTCAAGAGAAGACCTAGGGCATGTGCCCTGAGTGCCAAGGTCTAGAAAGGTCATTGCCAAAAACATTCAGTTTCTGTTTCTAGATGAGCCAATGCCCAAAGGAATGTTGACATGGAACCAAGGCACATTAGATTTTTCTCCATTTGCATAACAGCCAAAGCTCTATACCATGGGTCTTCAAACTACGGCCCTCCAGTTGTTCAGGAACTACAATTCCCATCTTGCCCAGCCATGTCTGTGAATGTCAGAGTTTTACAATGCCTCATGGGATGTGTAGTTTCGCAACAGCTGGAGGGCCGTAGTTTGAGGATCCCTGCTCTATACACTTTGTGAAAAATCCCTAAAATTGATTGATAGTTCACACAGAAGAAATGTACATACAGCTTCACTGGACGAATGGCCATGGGAATTGTTTACATATAGATCGCGGAGAGTCATTTTTTTTTTCCCTGGGAGGGCAAAGTGGACTTTACATGGAATTGAGGAAACCCCCCAAAGAACTTCTATCTCAAAAAGGGCGCTGAATTTCGAAAGCATCTAAAAAAATACAGCCGGAATGGAGGATTTAAGCCTCTTTACATTACAACATCTTAACTGATAATAAATTTGTTCTTATAGCACTTGACAAGTCCATAAGTATCCCAATTCTTGTTTACAGATACAGGCCTGTTGCCTGCCTTTGCCCACACATTATTCCTTGCTATGTTTATATAATACGTCGTAGAGGAATTACACACGTCAATGAAAATTGCTCACGGACTGGGCGCCTTGAAAAGAAGAAATCCTCGAAGTCTGCTTCATGGAGTGCAGAAATAAAACCTTTGCCTGCAAGAAGAGATGGAGTTATGGACGGAGTTAAATTGAGCGGGTGTCAAGGAAGGAATTTGAGACAAAATGCAGATACCGACATTTTTACATGAGAGCTGCGCTTACATTGTCCAGGGGTTGATGGGTAATACAGTGCCATATTTGATGAATAGGAGCTGTGTTAAGGAGATAATGCCATTTTAGAGAGGGGAGGGAGCAGATCCTTGACTTGAGGATCGTGTAAACCATTTGCGAGATTAAGGGAGAAGAGTCGGGTCTCGACATACCTTCATACCAATCCTGGTGCGTCAAATAATCTTCCAATCAACTGGAAGAAAAAAAAAATCACACTAATTTTTATAAAGATCCACTGTAAATTAAAAGAAAAAATAATGGGGGGCTCCATTGTTAAAACATTCCATAATTTCTAAGCAATGCTGGTTAGATATATAACTTTATCCCAATATGCCAACTATGCAGGTGTAAACCCTCTTGCTGCACTGTAAGGGATTCCCAATGAAAGGTAGGAGGTTTACCCAAGAAGTGTAGGCTGATAAGAGATTTATGGCGGTGCAGGGCACAAGGTTAGACCTGGTAATGGATCTGCTTTCTAGTAGCACAATGGAGCACACTGGAAGTGAGAGGTCCTGGAAATGGGACTAAAATCGCTCTGGAGTGTATAAAACCTGGGAGTTGGATCAGGACTTGGTAAAGTAGAGGGATGGTCCCTCAAGAGAGCAAATAATGGGGGATCACCCAGGGTGTGCAGTTTAAGAGCCTGATGGCCTTTACTAGGGACCTCTCATAGGGGTTTGCACTTCACTGCATTTTGACCCTAGGTCACAACATCCATATACAGCCCCCTGTTATTATCATAGGAATTTCAGTTGGAGTCACTGGGAATAGTCCGGAGGTCAGGGCTGGAGGTGAACTCAGAAGATGAGGAGCAAGTCAGAGGTCAGACATTGCAGTAGACATACGTAGTGCTACCCCCATAGCAGCAGCTGTAAATAACCCAGTTTGTCCCTCCATTCTGGTTTTTATTGTTGAAGAACTTGGATCGGGTGTAGGGTAGTATGTGATACTCCAGATTCACTGAATATTTACAGGAGGACACTTCACTTTTCTAAGTCTTTTTAAGCAGTCTCCAAATGCACATGGCAGAACTGAATCCCTTTTTATAAGCTATTCCTGACAGGAATACTACCGGCTTCTGCAGCCAAGTAATACTACTGGCCTGCACCCAAAACGATACAGCACACAGTCACGAGAACTCTGAGCACAGGTCAGTACTCACAATGCCACAGGATCATGGGATGCCTCCTTCCAGTATCCACCAGACACTCTGCAATGAGGGAAAGGTCAATGCTCACAATGTCACAGACAGCTAGATTCCTTCTAACCTCCACTGGTCACTCTTTAGTAAGCTCCCCAGATGAGGATTCTCTTGACTAACTTCAAAGGTTTATTATTATAAGTAGGCCCCCCCAGCTATGCTACAGCTGGGACCTTGATCATTACTAGCTTGAATTAGAATAGCTGCTGTAGATGATGGTAGCCACCCCCCCCCCATTCAGACTGGTGGATTCCCTCCAACAGGGAGAAGAGCCCCCTGCTGCTCTAAATCTCAGACTATTTATATGCCTTTCCAGCCACCTTCTGGGCACACCTTCTCAGGAATAGGCCAGAGAACAATAAATATTCAGGCTGCTCATTTGCCCTGACCAATCCTCTATGTTCTGGAAACCTTTGGAAGGCGGGGGAGATCAACCAAAAGTAATCAACAACTGCTCCACTGAGTACAGAGGAGCAAAGAACTAGATATGCCTATCATCCTAGCAACTGAACTAGGAGGGTGCTACACATGGATAACCACAAACAAGCCAGAGGTTAGACTCCAAGCAGGGGTCAGAATTTGCAACAGACATACTGTAGACACCCAGGAACATGAAAGTGGTTAGGACAGGCAGCAGAAAGAGGTAAGGACATGGAAAGCCAGAAACATGAAAGAGGTTAGGACAGGCAGCAGACAGAGGTCAGGGCAGGTAGCTGATATTGATACCCAGGAACATGAAAGAAGTTAGGACAGGGAAGGGCAGACAGCAGAGATGAATAACCAGGAAGATTACAGAGGTTAGGACAGGCAGCAGGCAAAGATCAGGGAAGACATCTGACATTTAAACCCAGGCCACATTTAAGTGGTTAGGACAGGGAGTAGACAGAGGTCATGGCAGGCAACAGGCATGGATAACCTGGATGTTAGGACAGGCAGCAGACAGAGGTCAGGGCAGGCAGCAGACATGGATTCCCAGGGACATGAAAGTGGTTAGGACAGGGAGCTGACAGAGATCAGGGCGGGGGCCAGGGCAGGCAGCAGACAGAGGTCAGGGCAGGCAGCAGACATGGATTCCCAGGGACATGAAAGTGGTTAGGACAGGGAGATGACAGAGATCAGGGCGGGGGTCAGGGCAGGAAGCAGACAGAGGTTAGAACAGGCAGCAGACAGAAGTCAGGGTGGCAGCAGAAGTGGATAACCAGGAACATGAAGGGGGTGAGGACAGGCAGCTCACTGAAGTTAAGATGGGCAGCAAATAACCAGGAACACGCCAGAAGTTAATGCACAGGAATCAATGAAGAATACAGGCTGGATAGCAAGAAGGCAAACCAAGGGGCTCAGCAGCTAGCTTGCAAAAGTGTTACTTGGAAAGTGTTGCTTGGACAATGAGTTTAAATAAAGTAGGCAGAGGAAGAAAGCTGCTCTGATTGGGTTCAGCCTAGAAGTTCAGAGTGAGAATGAAGCTGAGCCTCTCTGATTGGATGTGGCAATGACAGCCCATGCAGGACATGGCTGCAACTCTCAAGGTAAGACCCAGAAGTGGGCACAACCTTGTGTCATAGAAGCAGATGTGCTGCTGGATTAAGGAAGTCACGTAGCACTGGCAGCTAGCATGCCAAGAAGCTGCTCTTCTAAACTTTGCACTCGTTATACTTGGTTGTCTGTGCCCGCCAACCCCAGGACCATTTTTAAGGCAGGGCAAAGGGGGTAGCTGCCCTGGGCCCCATCTTTATAGTGAGGCCCAAAGCAGCTGCCTCATACTTGCCAACTATCCCAGTTTAAAGTCCCTTATCCATTGAAGTTTCAGTCCTGTGCTGTGTCCCGAGATCTCAGTGTAAACTTCTGTTGCTGCTGCCCAGCTCTGCCCTATTGCCATGTTCAGATGACTCATCTGCAGACCCTGTGTTTACATGTAAATAACCTGCATTGATATGTAAATAGTGGTGGCAATAATATGTAAATAGTCCTGGACTGCTGCATTTATATGGAAATAGAGGCAGCATTCATAAGTATATCATGTCCCTCTGAGGTCCTATCCACCATCACTTCTGCTGAATGCTGCCCACTGGGGAGGTAACGGAACATGCTTTAAAGTCCTGCCTACAACTGTGGTCATTAAGCCTAACATCTGCCTGTTCTGCAAAAGCTAGCAAATTGGAGGTGTAACCCGTCTTAAAAATAAAACAGCACCCTGAATTCTGGTGCATGTGAATACGCACGCACTCAGCGAGGAGATGATGCTAGACCTTTAGCAAACAATCAGGGAGCAGTAATAATGTGCAGTAACTTCTAACAACCAATTAGTGAGTGGTATATATGTTCAGTAACCTCTAGAAATCAATAAGTGAGCAGTATTGATGTACAGTAATCACTAGCAACCAATCAACAAGCAGAAGTCATGTGTTGTAACCTCAAGAAAATAACAGTGAGCCTTAATGTGTGCTGTAACCTCTAGCAGCCAGTCAGTGAGAGGTAATCATGCACTGTAACCTCTGGCAACCAATAGCAATCGCTGCCTGATCTGATTCAATAAACTGGTTTTGAGTCTAGCTACTATTTATTGTATGTCTCAAAGCATGTGGAGAACGAAATTGCATGAAAGAGGGGGCCCAAGAAAATCTTTGCCCAGGGTCCAGTCAATATTAAAGATGGCCCTGGCCAACCCATGAGATCATTAGGAGCCAATGAGAGATGTGCCGAGTCTGTGCCCACCTGTGACATTCAAAGGCAAAAAG
Source organism: Lithobates pipiens (assembly GCF_037356315.1). Lineage (NCBI taxonomy): Eukaryota > Metazoa > Chordata > Amphibia > Anura > Ranidae > Lithobates > Lithobates pipiens. Next base: position 12,733,177 of record NW_027507686.1, on the reverse strand, counting down.
GCCAGGTCCTGATCTTCAGCTTTTTAATGCTGCCACATGTGTTTGAGTATGGACTAGTGATCCATATTTATTAGAAAAACATTTCATATATGTTCACACATTTAGACAATGAGTCCTTGTTTATAGCAACCCACCTCTGTGATATAGATTGACTGTCAGAAACACAAAAGTGTGTTTTAAATATATCTTTAATAAATCGAATTTTTTTATGGAAGGTTTATTCTAGTGGCGTTGGTTTAACTGTTTGGACTACACCAAGCAGCTTTGTATATCTAGAAATAAATACCCCTGCCCCAAACCGTGACACTTCCGTGTTTCCTGAGAGATCTGCAACACACTATGGAATGTGTCAACAATCCATTCATAAATAAAGGCATTACATTTATTATGTAGTGATACATCCCTATAAATAAGGGTTGTCTGGTTAAAACACGTAAGCTCGTATTAAATGCTTTTCCATGGATCTTTTATGGAGGGTTTACCTTGCAGGGGTATTAAACTGGTGGCTCTCCAGCTGTTGCGGAACTACAATACCCATCAGGCCTCTGCCTTTGGGAGTCAAGCTTGTAACTGTCAGCCTTGCAATGCCTCATGGGATTTGTAGTTCTGCAACAGCTGGAGGGCCGCCAGTTTGTTGTGTGTTTACTGTTTGTAATACAGTATATAGAGTGCAAGTCTAGAGTTAAACACAACCCCTTCTTAAGGTGGGATACTTCAACCTGTGCTTTAGTAAGACCTGTTATTCTCTATGGCAGCTATTCTCAACTAGGGTTCCTCCATAGTTTGCGAGGGGTTTCTTGGGCTATGGGGGATTAACCTCTCATCTGATGGTGCCTGCATAGTTAATGACCAATGGCACTCGGCAGAGCAAGCAGCATGACACCAGTAGTTTGTTTAGCTGCCTGTAAGGGTGGCAGTCTGACCATCACTGATAAGAGAGCATTCTTCCAACTGATCACCAATGTAAGGAGCATTCTTCCCACTGACCACCAATGTAAGGAACATTCTTCCCACTGACCACCAATGTAAGGGGCATTTTTCCCACTGTCCACCAATGTAAGGGCCATTTTCCCCACTGGCCACTAATGTAAGAAACATTCTTCCAACTGATCACCAATGTAAGGAACATTCTTCCAACTGATCACCAATGTAAGGGACATTCTTCTCACTGATCACCAATGTAAGGAACATTCTTCCCACTGACCACCAATGTAAGGAGCATTCTTCCCACTGACCACCAATGTAAGGGGCATTTTTCCCACTGTCCACCAATGTAAGGGCCATTTTCCCCACTGGCCACTAATGTAAGGAACATTCTTCCAACTGATCACCAATGTAAGGAACATTCTTCCAACTGATCACCAATGTAAGGAACATTCTTCCCACTGATCACCAATGTAAGGAGCATTCTTCCCACTGACCACCAATGTAAGGGGCATTTTTCCCACTGTCCACCAATGTAAGGAGCATTATTCCCACTGACCACCAATGTAAGGGGCATTCTTCCCACTGTCCACCAATGTAAGGGGCATTCTTCCCACTGTCCACCAATGTAAGGGCCATTTTCCCCACTGGCCACTAATGTAAGGAGCATTCTTCAAACTGATCACCCATGTGAGGGGCATTCTTCACACTGATCACCAATGTAAGGGCCATTTTCCCCACTGGCCACCAATGTAAGAGGCATTCTTCCCGCTGATCACCAATGTAAGGGCCATTTTCTCCACTGGCCACCAATGTAAGGAGCATTCTTCCCACTGACCACCAATGTAAGGGCCATTTTCCCTACTGGCCCCCGATGTAAGAGCATTCTTTGAACTGTTACCCAATGTAAAGGGCATTCTTCCCATTGACCACCAATGTAAGGGCCATTTTCCCTACTGGCCACCAATGTAAGAGGCATTCTTCCCGCTGATCACCAATGTAAGGGCCATTTTCTCCACTGGCCACCAATGTAAGGAGCATTCTTCCCACTGACCACCAATGTAAGGGCCATTTTCCCTACTGGCCCCCAATGTAAGAGCATTCTTTGAACTGTTCCCCAATGTAAAGTGCATTCTTCCCATTGACCACCAATTTAAGGGCCATTTTCCCCACAGGCCACCAATGTAAGGAGCATTCTTTGAACTGTTCCCCAATGTAAAGGGCAATCTTCCCACTTATCACCAATGTAATTGCCATTTTCCCCACTGGCCACCAATGTAAGGAGCATTCTTCGAACTGATCACCAATGTAAAGGGCATTCTTCCCACTGACCATCAATGTAAGGGCCATTTTCCCCACAGGCCACCAATTTAAGGAACATTCTTCCCACTGATCACCAATGTAAGGGGCATTCTTCTCACTGATCACCAATGTAAGGGGCATTCTTCCCAATGACCACCCTCAATCTGGAGCATTCTTCCCACTGACCCCCAATGTACAGTAGGTGGCTTTTTTTTTTACCCACTGACCACCCAATGTAAAGGGGCATCCTTCCAAGTGACCACCATTCTAAGGACCATTCTTTCCACAGTGTCGCACGTTTCTACACTTTGGTTCTTCGACTTGTGCATTAATGAGTGTCGCCAATTTGCTATGGAACGCGTGGTGAAGAATTAATGAACAAAGTCGTAAACATAAAAATGACAGTTTCCATAAGCAAAAAAAAAAGATATTGCTTAGAAAAATCAAAAAGAGCAACTTATAAATAGAACAGCAAAAAAATAATTAAGATAACATTTTTTTTTTTTTATAAATTGGTACAGTAGCTCTCATTACAGAAGACAGATACAAATGATTTTCTCCGGATGCTGCTCAGTGTTAATATTGTATTATTCGAACGTGTTATTTCGAAAAAAAAAAAAAAAAAAAAGAACCCCCCCCCCCACCCCCCATTTCGTTCTACTGACCTTTCCACAGCTTTGTTTCTAATGTCTTTTTCACTCTTGGTTGGGCTCCTGTGACAGATCAAATGGTTTCTTTATGCAGATGGCGAGATAGACCGCGATCACGTATTCACTGCCATCAGCGAGTCCTCTTCATCAGCTGGGCCTGCGCCATAAAATAGTCTTGATCTAATCAAAAAAACATCATATTCCCTCAAAGTACTCCCGTTAATGAGATCTTTGACGCCCTGGCTAGATTAAAAAACTAACAATTTAATTAAAAAGATACATGTGTTCTGGGGGGGGGGGAGGGGGGGAGCCGTGTCCAAAAGTGTAAATATAAATTCTGGGTGAGCCGCGCACATAAATAACCTCAAAATGTTCAGAAAAATCCAAGATCGGATCAGAATGTGCCGGAGATTTATGTGATTGCGACAGATTTTAATTGATTACCGGGGTGTTCTGAAGTACAGATCAGAAGATTAATATTGGGGGGCATAAATCAAAATGTGGATTTTTTTTTTTTATTATTATTCTTGGGAGGAAAATACTATTTTTTTTTAAAGTAAAAAGCCATATAAAAGAGCAAACTATACAGCCATTGGCAGAGTGGGCAAGAGCACCTGTCATCTGTAGTGCACCTGCAAAAAAAAAAAAAAAACATGATAACCACTGAAGCAGGAGGATAGATATATGAGGCACTGACCTTATTTTGTTATTTATGAAGGGATAGTTAGAATATTCTAGAAGAGTAATATTAATGTGTATCTAAAACCAAGAACTAAAAAAATAATATGTTACAGCTTACTGATCTTTGGATGTGGTGGCTGCATTTGTTTTCTTTTGTTCAGGTTCTTTCCTTTATTTTAGCCTGGTGATCCTGCCAGTAACTGAGTTCCTAACCTGATGTGACAACATTCTCCTTTTCAGTCCTCTGGACCCTTTCCTTTCCCTCTCCTTACCTCTCCCCTCCTTTCTCTTCCCATCTCTTCCTCTCTTTTTTTTTCCCATTTCCTCTCCCTTCTCCTAACTCTCTTTCCTACCCTTCCCTTCCCCTCTCCTCTCCCTCTTTCCTCGGCTCACCTCTCCCTTTTTTCTTCCCTACTTTTCCTTCTTTTCCCCTCTACTCTCTCCTCCTTACCTATCCCCTTTCCACTCTTTTCCACCTTTCCCTTCCCGTTCCCTCTCATCTCTGCTCCTTTCCCTTCCCTTACTCTCAGCTCTCCTCTCTCTTCTCCTTTTCAATTTCCTCTCCTCTCCTGTCCCCTCTCTTCTCCTTTTCTTTTATTTCCCTTCCCTTCTCCTCTCCTCCCTCTTTGTCATTTCGTTCCCCTCCTCCCCTGTTGCCTCCCCTCTCCTCACCTTTCCTCACCTGTCCTCCCCTCTCCTCTTGCCTTCCCTTCCATTCCCATCTCCTCTATTCTCCTTCCCTCCCCTTCCTCTCTCCTCTTCTTTCCCTTCCTGTTCCCTCTCATCTCTGCTCCTTTCCCTTCCCTTACTCTCAGCTCTCTTCTCTCTTCTCCTTTTCAATTTCCTCTCCTCTCCTGCCCCCTCTCTTCTCCTTTTCCTTTATTTCCCTTCCCTTCTCCTCTCCTCCCTCTTTCTCATTTCTTTCACTTCCTCTCCTCTTGCCTCCCCTCCCCTCTCCTCTCCTTTCCTCACCTGTCCTCCCTTCCCCTCTCCTCTCCTCTTGCCTTCCATTCCCATCTCCTCTATTCTCCTTCCTTCCCCTCCTTTCCCCTCTCACCTTCCTCTCTCCTCTTCTTTCCCTTCCTGTCCCCTCTCATCTCTGATCCTTTCCCTTCCCTTACTCTCAGCTCTCCTCTCTCTTCTCCTTTTCAATTTCCTCTCCTCTTCTCTCCTCTCCTTCCCTTGTCCTCTCCTGTCCCCTCTCTTCTCCTTTTCTTTCTCTTCCCTTCTTCTCTTTTCCCTCTTCCTCATTTCTTTCCACTCCTCTCCTCTTGACTCCCCTCTCCTCTCCTCTCCTCTCCTCTCCTGTCCTCTCGCCTTCCCTTCCTATCTCCTCTATTCTCTTTCCCTCCCCTCTTTTCTCCGCTCCTCTGTCTTCTTTTCTTTCCCTTCCCCTCCTCTACTCTTGTCTCCCCTCTCTTTCGCCTCCACTCTCCTTTCTCTTCTTCTTTTCTTTCCCTTCCCCTCCTCTCCTCTTGCCTTCTCCCCCCTTTCCTCTCCTTCCCCTCTCATCTTCTCTCCTTTCCTCTCCTCTCCACTCTCCTCTTCTTCATTTCTTTCTCTTCCCCTCCTCTCCTCTCCTTTGCTCTGATCTCCTCAATCTTCTTTGGGAAGATAAAACGTATAAAAGTCAAATAAAGAGACACTGTAACATTTTCCTACAGCTGCATGTGTTCGCTAAATGTAAACGCATTTTTACAAAAAAATAAATAAAAATCAACATTTTGTGTTGGGCCGCAGGTTGGACACCCCTGATCTAACCATAATACGCTTTATCAAAAAAAATAAGAAAAGTTTGGCTTTACAGGCAGGACATATTATAGATGGAAGCTCCTGGCCCTTGCTTTATTATTCTTTGTACTGAGACATTGGTGTATTATGGGGCGTTCAGATGCCCCAAAAAGCGAGTGACTTACAAAGCACCAAGAGAAGGATAAGAATGACAAGTCAGCAATGGCAACCCCATATTTCAATCTAAAAAAGATTATATATTTTTTACTTACACCTGGCCAAACGTCTCTTGTCAGTGCTGCTAACGTAATAACAACTCCCAAACTTCATTTAGAATTAAAAATGATGGCCGTGCAAGGTAAAACAGGTGATACAAAGAGTTTAAAGTGGTTGTAAACCCTTACAAACCACTTTGACCTACAGGTAAGCCTAGATTAAGGCTTACCTGTAGGTCCAAGAAATATCTCCTAAACCTATACGGTTTAAGAGATATTTACAAAAAGACAACCACCGCTGTCTACGGCGAATGTGCCGTAGACAGCGGCGCGCAGGCGCACTGGGCAGGCCGCAGATCACGGCGATATGCCGCGAGTGTCGGCTCCCGTGGGCATGTGCGGGAGTGACGTCATCGCTGCTCCAGCGAATCATAGCGCCGGAGCAGGGAGACCCAGAAGTCACTCTGGGATCCATGGCAGTGGCGGACATGAAGACGGAGGACCGCTTCGGGGGCTTCGTTCTCAGGTAAGTTATTCATAATGAGCTAGTATGCTATGCATACTAGCTCATTATGCCTTTGCCTTGCAGGTTGCTTTTTTTTTTTTTCCAGATGGGTTTACAACCACTTTAAAGTGGGCCCAGGATCAGACATACATTATTTGTTCATGTTAGGTGCATTCATGCTAAGTAATGTGTCAATAAAATACTTCCAGGCATTTGTTACCTCTCACAAATGTAGCACCCTCTAGTGTACAGTTTAGAGTGAGGAAATTTTATTTTGACTCACATTGGCCTGTGTGAGTCTGGGTAATTGGCTGGGGTTACTGTAGATCAGGCAGGAGGACTCTACAGGTCGGTGCTCTGGTACATTCCCCTGGTTCTAGAAGCAGCTGGAAGTTTCTAGAAGCTAGTGGGTGGAGGCGAAGAGGCCATAATCTGCATATTTGTGAAAATCTGATCAATCCTCATCAGGAGGCCTAGCAGGTTGGCTGGGTCGGCCCACACATACACTATATTGTCAAAAGTATTGGGATATCTACCTTTACACACACACGTGAACTTTAATGGCATCCCAGTCTTAGTCCATAGGGTTCTATATTGAGTTAGCCCACCCTTTGCATGAATTAGAGCGGAGACTGCGAAACAGGCCTTCTTGTTCAATATCAGTGCCTGACCTCACAAATGCGCATCTGGAGGAATGGTAAAACATTCCCATAGACACACTCCTATACCTTGTAGACAACTTTCCCAAAAGAGTTGAAGCTGTTATAGCCACAAAGGGTGGGCCAACTCAATATTGAACCCTACAGCTTAAAACTGGGATGCCGTTAAATTTTACGTGCCTTTAAAGGCAGGCATCCCAATACTTTTGGTAATACAGTGTACCTAGCTCATCTGATTTTTCTTTACCCATGGGACTAAGTAAAAAATAAATAAATAAAAAAAAATTGTATTTTTTGTTTGGTGGGTGATTTTTTCTTTATTTTTTGCCAAGCAACCCACCTCCCTTTCTTTTTGGATAAAATGTACACTCAGGTAATTTTTGATGCAACCTTTACTGGGATCTCATAAACATAACGGCGACGCGTTCCTGAGAAATAATTAGTGGTTTACCTAAATTTATGAGGCTTTATTATTATCAATAAGGTTAAGGAAATCTAAGGGGAAACATTTCAACCTTGTTTAAATGTGTTCAAGAATTGTACTCAGCAGTTTCCTTCCAAAGCTCAGGATATCACTAAATCACTCCAGAAGCTTTTTTGTAATTCGTCATCGCAATCCACCACTGTGGACATTATAAGATATGGAACTTATAACTCCGTGGCCAAACTCTGCGGTTAAAACATTAACCTCTGGACGGCGCAAAACAATTGCTAGTGATAGAAATACGGTTGCCTGTTGACTCGGAGTTAATAAAATAGATATGACTTACCAGGTGGCATGGAAAAGGGATTTGGGCATAGTTCCTGAGGCGGAAGACTGGCTTTCATGGAGTACCCACATTCATAACTACTTGCTGACCAGGCCTTTTCTGGAACTTTTTGTTTACAAGTTTTTTTTGCTAGAAAAATTACTTAAAACTCCCAAACATTATATATATATATATATATATATATATATATATATATATAGATAGATAGATAGCTAGATATATATCTATATATAGATATAGATCTCTCTCTCCCTCTCTCTCTCTCTCTCTCTATATATATATATATATATATATATATATATATATATATATATATATTCTTTAGCAGAGACCCTAGAGAATAAAATGGCGATTGTTGCAATATTTTTTTTTTGTCACACTGTATTTGCGCAGCGGTCTTTCAAACGCAATTTTTTGGGAAAAAATACACTTCAATTAAATAAAAAAAAAACACAATCATTACCACAATTTTTATGTATAATGTGAAAGATGATGTTATGAAGAGTTTTTTGATACCTATCATGTCATGCTTTAAAACGGCGCACGCTCGTAGAATGGCAACAAACTACGGTACTTAAAAATCTCCATAGGTGACATTTAAAGTTTTTTACAGGCTATCTGCTTAGAGTTACAGAGAAGAGCTTGCATTTGAATTATTGCTCTCACTATAACGATTGCGGCGATACATTACATGTGTGGTTTGAACAGCATAAAGTACAAGACAAGACTTGTAGATATACCTACAACAAGCAAAACTTTACCAGCATCCTAGCAAATAAGCAGCTTAGGATCTGTAAATAGTAGAATTATGGTTAAAAGTTACTTAAAGTGGTTGTAAACCCTTACAACACACTTTGATCTATCACACTATCACACTAATCTAGGCTTACCTGTAGTTCCAAGAAATATCTCCTAAACCTATACGGTTTAGGAGATATTTGCCCGAAGACGGGCACCGCTGTCTACGGTGCATGTGCCGTAGACAGCGGCGTGCAGGCGCACTGAGTGCAGCATCGTCAACGACGAAGATGCCGCGCATGTCGGCTCCCGTGCGCATGCGCCCAATGACAGCGGCGGAGCTACGAGACCCCACCGAGAAGATGGATGCGCCAGACTAGAGAGGACAGAGGTGACTTCACTGGCTTCTGTGTCAGGTAAGTGACACACAATGGACTACTATGCGATGCATAGTAGTCCATTATGCTTTGCCTTTGCAGGGAATGAAAGAGGAAGTAAACTCATCAGGGTTTACTTCCTCTTTAACTCAGGTTATAGTGGGTTCATGATCTTCATAGGCAATGAGGACCCATGCTAAAATTAGTAGTTGCTGGAGATCAGGCGAAAGCATCATCAGGTATAGTTTCTTCTAGCTGGAACAGACCTTTCTTGGTGATAAGTCATTATGGAGTCCTCGTTGCCTACAGAGATCATGAGCCCACTGTAACCTGAGTTAAGTAACTTTTAACCATATTTACACTGTTTACAGACCATAAACTGCTTATTTTTTAGGAAGTAGGTAGCATTTTGCTTGTTATAGGTAGTGCATATCTGTCAGTCTTGTATTGTATTCCTAAATTTCTAATAGTTTTGTATGTAAAGCATTTTTGTTTAGTAAAAGCACATTAATACACAGCAGAGGCCTGAGCTTTCCTTGCTTATAAAGCAAAGTAACCTTAATAGACCAAAGCAAAACAATTGGGGGCTCGTCCGGGATTTGTGCTAAAAGTTCAACTGAAGCAGACCTGTTTTCTGTGGTGTGTTGTGTAGCTTGTTCTAAGTGAAGCATTTTTGTTTAGTAAAAGCACATTAATGCACTGCAGAGGCCTGATCTGTCCTTGCTAATAAAGCAAAGTAACATTAACCACTTCAGCCCCGGACCATTTTGCTGGTCAAAGACCAGACCACTTTTTGCGATTCGGCACTGCGTCGCTTTAACTGACAATTGCGCGTTCAAGCGACGTGGCTCCCAAACAAAATTGACGTCCTTTTTTCCCACAAATAGAGCTTTCTTTTGGTGGTATTTGATCAGCCCTGTGGTTTTTATTTTTTGCGCTATAAACAAAAATAGAGCGACAATTTTGAAAAAAAATGCATTATTTTTTACCTTTTGTTATAATAAATATTCCCCCAAAAATATATAAAAAAAAAAAATTTCCCTCAGTTTAGGCCGATACGTATTCTTCTACATATTTTTGTTAAAAAAAGCGATTATTGATTGGTTTGCGCAAAAGTTATAGCGTTTACAAAATAGGGGATAGTGTTATGGCATTTTTATTAATATTTTTTTTTTACTAGTAATGGCGGCGATCAGTGATTTTTATTGTGACTGCGGACACATCGGACATTTTTGACACATTTTTTGGACCGTTGTCATTTATACAGCAATCACTGCTATATAAATGCAGTGATTCCTGTGTAAATAACACTGGCAGTGAAGGGGTTAATCAGTGGGTGGCAGTGTAGGGGTTAAGTGCTTCTAGGGGTGTGTTACTAACTGTGGGGGAGGCTGGGCTTTAATTTAGGCGCGCTCGCTATGGCAGGGCAGCATTGAATATTGGACATACCTGTACGGCAATATGCCTGCCCGTGCCATTCTGCCGACGTACATCGGCGTGCGCTGGTCGGGAACCGGTTAATAGACTAAAGCAAAACAATTGGGGGCTTGTCCGGGATTTGTGCTAAAAGGTCAACTGAAGCAGACCTGTTTTCTGCGGTGTGTTGTGTAGCTTGTGCTAAGTAAAGCATTTTTGTTTTGTGTAGCTTGTTCTAAGTGAAGCATTTTTGTTTAGTAAAAGCACATTAATACACTGCAGAGGCCTGAGCTGTCCTTGCTTATAATGCAAAGTAACTTTGATAGACCAAAGCAAAACAATTGGGGGCTCGTCCGGGATTTGCTCTAAAGGTTCATCTGAAACAGACCTGTTTTCTGCGGTGTGTTGTGTAGCTTGTGCTAAGTAAAGCGCTTTTGTTTAGTAAAAGCACATTAATGCACTGCAGAGGTCTGAGCTTCCTTGCTTATAACACAAAGCAAACTTTACTCGACACCAAAGCAAAACAGAGACACACACAATCTTATTTTACTTTACATTCATATCGGCTACAATCGCTATTGTTACCGCATGGAAAAGCTCAGTTATCGATTTATCCCTATTGAAACGTAAACTTAACTGGATTATGCTGAACAAAAAGATTGTGAGTGTCCTGCGGGATAAATAATCTCTTTTTGAAAAAAATTGGTCCCCCTGGCTCACTTACCTACAGGTTCCAGGTGCACGGAGCTGAGTTCTGTGTGCGTATCCAGCACCCCCTGTGCACACGCCTATGTTCACAACACAAGTTGTGTGTACTACACTACAGATCATCTCTTAGAAGCCAAGTATTGACGGTGCCTTAGACCTCATGGGTTGCACTTATTTTTATAGTCGGTTCTGTTACGTAATGCTTTTAGATGGGTCTTATGCATCATTGAGACTGTATGAGTCGGTCTAATCCCATCATCCGATCACCTACCTGTGATATCATCATGGTTACTAGTAAACTGTTGTTTCTGTACAGAGATTGAACCTTTCAATACTATGCTGATGGATGCAGATGCATAGTTATTTGCAATTCCTACATATTTTGTTCTCCTTCTTCTTTTGTAACTAGACTGGACTCGCCCTGTTATTGTGATCTTTATGTATACCTACTGTACTGCGTGTGTAGCGCAACCTTGTGCAGTACAGCAAACAAAAGGTTAAAGCAGGCGGCATTTTGTCGCTTTCTTCACCACCTGCTTTAACCCCTTGGACCCCGCAGAAGCATGCAGTTGCGGGGCACTTGCAGAGTGGCCCCATTGTCTTGAATGGGTCATGAGTGACAGGCGATGTCAGATACCATGAAATCAGACCGAGACAGAAGTACAGTTAAATCACACTTGTTTAATAAAAAAAGTAAAAAGAACAAACGTAGTCAAAACATAGCCAAAGTTCAGTAACCGGAACGGATAGTCAGCCAAGCCAGAAGTCAGGGATCAACGTAGTGGAACAGCAAGCAGGATCTGGAGCCAGAAGGGATGTCAGCAAAGCCAGTCTTTATACAGGAATGCAGGAGATAGTATCTTGTGATGTTGACCAAGGTGAAGGCAGAGCTCCTCTGGACTGGACGGCTTAAGTATGCAGGACTGACGAGCAGGATATCATCAACAGCTGAGTAACTGTGGAGAAAAAGGAGCTGGCAATTAGCCGACAGCTGAGCAGCCAGCTCAGAGAAGGAAGGGCTGAGCCCAGCCCTCACAAGCGGTAGCACCCACCCAAAAGTAACAGGGGGGCTTAATTCCTGCTGCAGCATGTGTACACCTTTGGCTGCTACCTCAGCAGCTAAAGGGGGTTGGGTTGTGGGGGCGGTAAAACGTTGTCTCAACTGCAGGGTTTTACCCCCCACACACTTTTAGTGTGAAGGAGCCCTAAGGGGGCCACTGCCGAATGCAACTAAGGACTCATTCACAAGTGCAGAAGGCACTGCTGCTCCTCTAAAAAGCAATCTGAGTGTGCACGCAATTGCGACGCGATAGACATTTAAATCAGGTATAAAGAGGAAACATGGGGTGATCTTTGACTTCTCCCATGTTGTTCAGGTAGAGCTCCACCACTTTAAAGTGGGAGTAAACTCCCTTGGTTTATTTTAACCTATAGGTAAGCCTATTATAAGGTGCATGTTTAGGAGATAATTACTTGCAAATCTGCCGGTGATGTCAATGGTGCGTGCGCTCTGAAGGAATGGCATACCCGTGCCATTCTTTCAGAGTCCTGTGCCGTGATCAGAGGCTCCTCAATGCTGGCAGTGACGTTATCGCGGCCCATCCAATCAAAGGACTGGAGCCCAGCAAGGAAGGAAGTCCAGGTGAAGATAAAAGCCATGTCAGCAGTGACAGTGCGCCGCTGGAGGGCTTCATTTTAAGGTAAGTTTTCACATAATGTGCTAGCATACTAGCACATTATAACATTGCCTTGCAAGTTTCAAAGGTTGCCTACCCCTGGTGTACAGTATTATCACTAATCACTGTATTAGTGTCACTAGTGATGCCAGCGTCAGTTAGTGACCCTCCCAGTCAGTGCCCGTTAGCGCCAGATTGCCGCCACCCTATTACAGCCCCAGTGTAGGTCGCTGATCTGTAGGTCGCTGATCACCACCATTACAGTATAGCATCTATAGCTGGGTAAATTCCATTATATATACCATAGTTTGTAGACACTATAACTTTCACACAAACCAATTAATCAATGCTTATTGGGATTTGTTTTTTTGTTTTACCAAAAACATGTAGCAGAATACATATTGGCCCAAATGAATGAAGAAATTTGATTTTTTGATATTTTATTGGATATACACTCACCGGCCACTTTATTAGGTTCACCTTGCTAGTACCAGGTCGGACCCCCTTTTGCCTTTATTTTTCATGGCAAAGATTCAACAAGGTGTGGGAAACTTTCATCAGAGATTTTGGTCCATATAGTGACATGATAGCATCATGCAGTTGCTGCAGATTTGTCGGCTGCATATCCATGATGTGAATCTTCCGTTCCACTGCAACCCAGGAGTGCTCTATTGGATTGAGGCCTAGAGGCGATTCAGTTCGCATTGTGCGCTATACAAGTATTTCATTCATTCATTCATTCATTCATTGAGATCTGGTGAGTGTGGAGCTCTATTGGATTGAGATCTGGTGAGTGTGGAGCTCTATTGGATTGAGATCTGGTGAGTGTGGAGGCCATTGGAGTACAGTGACCTCATTGTCATATTCAAGAAACCAGCAGTGAGATGATCTGAGCTTTGTTGCCTGGTGCATTATCTTATCTATTTAGGTCAAAATGTATTCTGCTACGTATTTTTGGTAAAAAAATAAATAAATCCCAATAAGTGTATATTGATTGGTTTGTGCAAAAGTTATAGCAACTACAAACTATGAAATATTTTTTATTTTTACTTATAGCTGGAATATGCTATTGTGATGGACATTCTGACACTAAGGCCCCATTAACACTGGGGCGGTGCGGGCGTCGGTGGTAAATCGTAGTTTTAGCGCACTATTCGGCCGCTAGTGGGGCGGTTTTAACCCCCACTAGTGGCCGAAAAACTGAACTTTGCCAGCGGTATAGCCGAGCTGCCCCATTGATTTAAATATAGTATAGTATATAGTATACACCACTCCTTCACCGCTCCAAAGATGCTGCTAGCAGGACTTTATTTTGCCGTTCTGCTAGCGCACCGCTCCAGTGTGAAATCGCTCCAGCTTTCACACTGGAGTGAAAGGAGCCGATTTTTTCAGGCGCTATTTTTAGCGCTGTAGCGCCTGAAAAATCCCTCGGTGTGAAAGCGGCCTAATTGACACTTTTTGAGGACCAGCGACACTAATACAGTGATCAATGCTAAAAAAATATACACAGTCCATAGGTTTGTGCAGCCTTGTTAAATTAGGGTGGGCACTCCAAAGCTCAAACACACACGCCTTTGATCTGCAGCCTTAGCTGCACTGGACAGCGATTGAATAGGAAGTGCCCTGTGCAGAGCGGCTTCCTGTTCATTCACAAAGTGAAGCATAGTACAGTTTAATATGCTTCAGTTATGAATGAACTGTGTTCATTTAGAAAAGGAAGGAGCTGGTAAATGATATATTTACTATCACCTTCCCCCACTCTTCCCCCACTCTTCATCCTGAAACATCCCCGCAGCTGGGGGGTGAGAGGGGAGAGGAGAGGGAGGAAGCCAGCAGCACTGCGGAGGAAGCCCGGGCAGTAGGAAGAATAGGCACTGCACGTAGTGATTAGGGAGTGCCCCGGAACACTTGGCACACCCCCCTGCATACCCCTATGACACTGGCTGGGAAGGGATTAAACATCAGGGATGATCAAAGAGTTAAGTGTGTGCCTAGCCAGTGTTTTAGTACAGTGTGGGAGGAGCTTTTACTAGGGGAAGGCATGGGTCCTTGTCCCTGCTTTTCAGAAATACAGGATCCATGCCTTCCCTACTGACAGAACGGCGATCTGCCTGGTTTTCATTGGTAGACTGCCGTTATGCCTGTGTAACGAATATTCGGTGGGTGCCAGCGGACATTGAGTCTGCTGTAGTCACTGTTTGGCTCACAGTGCAAGGGAAGAGCCTGCATCACATATACACTATATTACCAAAAGTATTGGGACACCTGCCCTTACACTCCCATAAACTTTAATGGCACCCCAGTCTTAGTCTGTAGGGCCTAGAGGCGATTCAGTTGGCATTGTGCGCTATACAAGTATTTAATTCATTCAATATTGAGTTGGCCCCGCCCTTCGCAGCTATAACAGCTTCAACTCTTCTGGGAAGGCCGTCCACAAGGTTTAGGAGTGTGTCTATGGGAATGTTTGACCATTCTTCCAGAAGCACATTTGTGAGGTCAGGCACTGATGTTGGGTAAGAAGGCCTGGCTTGCAGTCTCCGCTCTAATTCATCCCCAAATGATTGGCGAGGGGGGGGGGGAGATGATCTTCCTTCTGGCACCATGGGTGCGCCAGGAGGAAGTGGGAGCTGGAACCCTCTAAAAAAAAAAAAAGGTACCCGCTCCCCCTCCCCCCCAAAAAAAAGACATGCCAATCGGGGGGTCAACTTTCCTTAAAGTGGAAGTTACATTTTTGGGTGGAGCTCTGCTTTAAAGAGGAGTGAGGCACCGGTGGTGCTCCCATGCCCCCCCCCACACCCGGAAGAGCCATAGCCATATGATAAATATATATATATATGTGATATGTGATCCAGCACGCAGCTGGTGCCCTGTTGCAGTAAAATTGCTATGGGCCGGACAGCGAGTGGTTAAAGAGTAGCAAAAAAAAAAATGCCTCATGGTCATGAATGGGGAAAAACCTTCTGGAGGTCAAGTGGTTGAACTAGTAAGCATCATTCAAACGCTAATCTAATAAAAAATAAACACCGACCCACCCAAGTGACCTGCCATGCCACGTGGTATATCCCGGGCCACTCAAGAGCCCAGATTTACGGCAATCTTCATCTTTTTTTTTTTTTTTACTTTATATCTTTATTAGTTTCTTTACAAATTTACAAGACAATTATTACTTTCAGACATTAGAGATCGTCATCTTAAAACCTCGTTAACAAGCTCAAGCGGAAGAAAAAAAAAAGGAAAAAATAAGTCGAGCACAATCCATGCGCCAATGCCGTAAAGGAGGGGTTTGCCCTGGAAATAAAAAAAAAAAACGCGAATATGGCGCAAGCCAATTTATTTACAAGTGTTCGGGCTTCTCCACGAGTTATATAAGAGGCACAAAAGGTCAGTCATATGCAGCGTGGTGTGGTTTTAATTAGAAGGGTTTTTTTTTCCCGGTATCAACAAGAAGCGTCGTGTCTACCTCCGAAACGAGATGACAGTTCGGCTTGGCGTAGCCGCCTAATAAAGTTCCATGGATCAGCGCCTCTTTGATGTAATCTTGCGCAACTCAAAAGTTTGCATTTTAATTGAACGTAGCAGGTTAACAGACTCTCCAAATTTTACTAATTCATAAAAAAAAAGAAAAAAAAAAAGATAAAAAATTACTACCTGCTTTTTAATATTAAAAAAATTGAATTAAAAAAATTACTAAAAAAAAAAAAAAAACGTAAAAAAATAAATTTTAAATAATAAGAAAAAAAAAACTCACTTAGTCAGCTAGTGAAACAATGGCTTTAATTGAACACCTATCAACAAAAATAAATAAATAATACATGTGAGAAATAAAAAAATAAAATAAAAACTGTTTGGTTAAATATCGCTAAGCGACTTAAGGTTTATTAGACGGTTCTATATAGTGTAAAACCGCACAGACAGGCGGAGGCATATGTCCGACTTCTGTCATATCTGTTCCTTAATGAGGAGCAAACCGTATTAACTACTAAGTATATAGTTACTGACTGCTCATTATAGAAACTTCTCTATACCATCGAATTAGCAACGAGGTTGACAAGAAGGTGACATAGCTTAACTTATTTTTTAAATTGCTTAACTTTAGCGCAAACGTTTAAAAAAAAAAAAAAATAATAATTGTCAAAGTATTTATAGAAGAATATTTCTGTGATCTACCATTAAGGGGAGGAAATTTAGTCACTTTCTATGACAGAATCAAGCTGCTTGAGATTCAGATGACCGGAGGCTGCCAGAAAAATACAACACAGGCTTTGTGATTCATTTTTTAGTTTTGAGACGTTACACCGAGGAAAGGAAACAGAGGTTTGTACACCGGTGAAGGGAGCAAAGAGGCAGCCAATTTTTATTTATTTATTTATTTTTTAACTCCAAGGACGTTTTTGCAATACATTTTGTATTAAGTATGTCTGCAGCTCGGTTGATTGGGGTATGAGTACACCCCTCACATTTTTGTAAATCTTTTCTTCTATCTTTTCATGTGACAACACTGAAGAAATGACACTTGTCTACAATGTAAAGTAGTGAGTGTACAGCTTGTATAACAGTGTAAATTTGCCGTCCCCTCAAAATAACTCAACACACAGCCATTAATGTCTAGACCCCTGGCAACAAAAGTGAGTACACCCCCTAAGTGAAAATGTTCAAATTGGGCCCAAAGTGTCAATATTTTGTGTGGCCGCCATTATTTTCCAGCACTGCCTTAACCCTCTTGGGCATGGAGGTCACAAGAACTCCAAAGCAAGAGTCATGTAGGGCATTCTTCAAATAGGGTAGTCCATATATAAAGCAAGAGTCAGGGCAGACAGCATTCAGAGATAGTAGTCTGTATCCAAAGCAAGAGTCAGGGCAGGCAGCATTTAGACAGAGTGGTCCATATCCAAAGCCAGAGTCAGGGCAGGCAGCATTTAGACAGAGTGGTCCATATCCAAAGCAAGAGTCATGGCAGGCAGCATTTAGACAGAGTGGTATATATCCAAAGCAAGAGTCAGGGCAGGCAGTGTTTAAAGCGGAGGTCCACCCTAAAGTGGACCTTCCGCTCATTGGAATCCTCCCCCCCTCCGGCGCCACAATTGGCACCTTTCAGGGGGAGGGGGGTGCAGGTACCTGTACAGTACAGGTATCTGCACCCACTTCTGGGATAGCTCTCTGCGGAAAGGGGCGTAGATCTACGCCCCTTTCCGAAAGCCCCCCGCTGCCTGCTGGGAAACACACAGATCCCAGAGGCAGCGGGTCCAACCTTATTGCGCAGCGCGACTCGCGCATGCGCAGTAGGGAACCGGGAAATGAAGCCGAAAGGCTCCACTTCCTGATTCCCATACCCAAGATGGCGGCGGCAGCACCCGAGAGACGATCGAGAGATCGGCTTCGGGTGCTGACATCGCGGGCGCGCTGGGCGGGTAAGTGTCCTTATTTTAAAAGTCAGCAGCTGCTGTATTTGTAGCTGCTGGCTTTAAAAAAAAAAAAACGGCGGAACTCCCGGCGGACTCTCGCTTTAAAGAGAATAGTCTGTATCCAAAGCAATAGTCAGAGCAGGCAGCCTTCATAGAGTGTAGTGCATATTCAAAGCAAGGGTCAAGGCAGACAGTTTTCAGAGATAGTAGTCTGTATTCAAAGCAAGAGTCAGGGCAGGCAGCATTTAGACAGAGTAGTTTGAATCCAAAGCAAGTATCAGGGCAGGAAGCGTTCAAAGAGAGTAGTCCATATCCAAAGCAAGAGACATGGCAGACAGCTTTCAGAGACAGTTCAAACATTCACTATAGGTGCTAGTACCACCCAATATTATGTTGCATCTGTATCACTGGTGCTCTGGTAGAGGCAACTGACAACCTTCAAAGCAAGGGTCAAGGCAGACAGTTTTCAGAGATAGTAGTCTGTATTCAAAGCAAGAGTCAGGGCAGGCAGCATTCAGAGATAGTAGTCTGTATCCAAAGCAAGAGTCAGGGCAGGCAGCATTTAGACAGAGTAGTCCGTATCAAAGCAAGAGTCAGGGAAGGTAGTCTTTTGAGAGAGTAGTGTGTACCCAAAGCAAGAGTCAGGGCAAGTAGTGTTTAAAGAGAATAGTTCATATCCAAAGCAACAGTCAGGGCAGGCATCGTTCAAAGAAAGTAGTCCATATCCAAAGAAATAGTCAGGGCGGGAAGCATTCAGGGAGAGTAGTCTATATCCAAAGCAAGAGTCAGGGAAGTCAACATTTATAGAGAGTAGTCCAAAGTGAGGGGTCAGCGACAGTAAGGCAGAACAAGGCAAGGAAGCTGTGGCACGAGACAAGAGCTAGGTAGCTAATGCTATCACAAGCCCAGATTCTCAAAAAGAATGCCACAACACCATGGCCAATCAGGCGCCACAAGGCAGGGTTGCTGAAGCCAACCACTTCCTAGGCTTGTGCTGGCTAAACAGAGTGGTGGGAGGTGTAAGATCAGGGAGAGAGGGGGACCAGAAGCTGCTCCAGAGTCCAGCTCGCCTAACAGTTGGGTATAACCACCGACAGTACGCAGAGATACCCTTTTAGGGCAGAGTTGTGTTCATAGATCACATTACCTCAGGTGTACATCAAAGATGTCACCTTTCTATGAGGTTATTACTCATCTGTCACCAGCCAAGTGGACCACAGACTTACAGAAGTGGTTAGACTACAAACACCAACATAGATGTTGGCTGGTAAGGTGTCTTTGACGCAGGAGCCACCATTTTTATAATTAGAGTAAATCTAAGCTCAAATCAGTAAACTTTAAAGTGATGAAAAGTTATTGTGCTTTGGAAAAGTTTTCAGTCTTTTAAAATCTGTAGCCTGGTGGTCCTCCTACCATGAAGGTTCTTGTTTGGTCACTTCCTGGCATTGTCTCAAAAACTTTGTTGAAGGAAACCACACTACTGTAGGATGGCCTAAGGGTCAGGGATGTAGCCTGCGGGCATCTTGGCCGCTTCATGAAGAAGCTGGGCAGGACCTGGGACTACTTGGTGCCAACCAGTGTCCAATCCAGGTCCCATGCACATCCCCCTATGGTGGCTTCCACACCTGTCCTCCCTTCCTTTGTCCTGACCTGGATGCTCAGGCACCCAGTGCTGTTCAATAGTGGGGGCAAATCACAAGTTTAAGGAGCCCTTGGATGATAGGCGCGTTGACCATACCAAAAGTTTTGCAAAGGGTGACAATGGACCCACAGCTCTCCCTGAACATTGCTCTAAAGAGCTCGTCAGTTGCTACACAGGACCCCTCAACCGTTTCCTTTTCGTTTCAGTTTCTCAAAGGCAGTTCCCGAGCTGTCAATCACTAATTTGGCACCATCTATAACCCGGTACAAAGAAAACCGCTCATTACGTCTGGAACGACAATCAAATAGTAAAAACACACATTACTGAATAATCACTTTGATTTGGAGCTCGAGAAGAGCTTAAGAAAGCGCTCAGTGTGGAGCTGTAATATGTTTGATAGCGTAAGTACCCCATAATGTCCTAGTTGCTATGTTAACTATGCATTTTTATTGACTTGCAGAGTAAATAACTATGTAGAACATGAATAAATCGTCAGCACATAATTTACTGATATCCTAGGGCTGCCGAGCATTTCACGCTCTGCTTTTTTTTTTTTTTTCTTTCCTTGAATTACTCAGTGTATTTGTTTGCCTTAAAAAATGTGGAGCTGACATAGCCAGACTCCCTTTAAGAAGTGATTTGCACCCTTTTGCATTTGGCAGCTGTGATTCAAGAGCTGGAGGTGCGAGAGGGGAAAATAAAGGAGAGAAAAATGTACAATTTATGGCACCCGTTCCGCCCGCTGTTAAGTAGCGCTTCTTTGACTTTAATACTTAAACTGGACCTTCTGATACACGATATTGTCAAAAGTATTGGGACACCTGCTTTTACACGCACATGAACTTTAATGGCATCCCAGTCTTAGTCCGTAGGGTTCAATATTGAGTTGGCCCACCCTTTGCAGCTATAACAACTTCAACTCTTCTGGGAAGGCCGTCCATAAGGTTTAGGAGTGTGTCTATGGGAATGTTTGACCATTCTTCCAAAAGATGTTGAATAAGAAGGCCTGGCTGGCAAGTCTCAGCTCTAATTCATCCCAAAGGTGTTCTATCGGGTTGAGGTCAACGTTCAATATTGAGTTGGCCCACCCTTTGCAGCTATAACAGCTTCAACTCTACTGGGAAGGCCGTCCACAAGGTTTAGGAGTGTGTCTATGGGAATGTTTGACCATTTTTCCAGAAGGGCATTTGTGAGGTCAGGCACTGTTGTTGGACTAGTAGGCCTGGCTCGCAGTCTCCGCTCTAATTCATTCAAAGGGTGGGCTAACTCACTATAGGACCCTATGGACCAAGACTGGGATGTCATTAAAGTTCATGTGTGTGTGTGTAAAGGCAGGTGTCCCCATACGCTCTAATTGCTCCCAAAGGTGTTCTATGGGGTTGAGGTCAGGACTCTGTGTAGGCCAGTCAAGTTCCTCCACGCCAAACTCACTCATCCATGTCTTTATAGACCTTGCTTTGTGCACGGGGCCAAATCATTTGGTGGAGGGGGGATTATGGTGTCGGGTGATTATGGTGTCGGGGGTGGAGGGGTGATTATGGTGTCGGGGGGTGGAGGGGGGATTATGGTGATGGGGGGTGGAGGGGGGATTATGGTGACGGGGGTGAAGGGGGTATTATGGTGTCAGGGGGTGGAGAGGGGGTTATGGTGTGGGGTTGTTTTTCAGGGGTTGGGTTTGGCCCCTTTAGTTCCAGTGAAGGGAATTCTTAAGGCGTCAGCATACCAAGACATATTGGACAATTTCATGCTCCCAACTTTGTGGGAATAGTTTGGGGATGGCCCCTTCCTCCAACCCAAACTCGCTCATCCATGTCTTTATAGACCTTGCTTTGTGCCCTGATCCAAATCATTTGGCGAAGGGGTGGAATATGGTGTGGGGGTTGTTTTTTTAGAGATTGGGCTTGGCGCCTGAAGGGAACTCTTAAAGCGGAGTTCTGCCGTTTTTTTTTTTTTAAAGTCAGCAGCTACAAATACAGCAGCTGCTGACTTTTGAAATATGGACACTTACCTGTCCAGCACACCCACAGTGTCGGCGCCCGAAGCCGATCTGACGATCGGCTCCCAGGTGCTGCCGCCGCCATATTTGGTATGGGAATCAGGAAATAAAAAGCCTTGCGGCTTCACTTCCCGGTTCCCTACTGCGCATGCGCAAGTCAAACTGCGCAATACGGACGGGCCCTGCTGTCTCTGGGATCCGTGTGTTTCCCAACAGACAGCGGGGAGATGAAAGGAAGTGGGGTAAATACCCACAGATTCTAAGGCTATCTATGCCCGGATGTGTTTGCAGATACTTGTATTATACAGGTATTTGCACCCCTCTCCCACCTGAAAGGTGCCAATTGTGGCACCGGAGAGGGGGGGGGGGTTCTGATAAGCGGAAGTTCCACTTTAGGGTGGAGCTATGCTTTAAAGCTTAAGCATACCAAGACATTTTGGACAATTTCATGCTCCCAACTTTGTGGGAACAGTTTGGGGATGGCCCCTTCCTGTTCCAACATGACTGCGCACCAGTGCATAAAGCAAGGTCCATAAAGACATGGATGAGCGAGTTTGGCGTGGAGGAACTTGACTGGCCTGCACAGAGTCCTGACCTTAACCCAATAGAACACCTTTGGGATGAATTAGAGCGGAGACTGCAAGCCAGGCCTTCTCGTCCAACAACATTACCTGACCTCCCAAATGCACTTCTGGAAGAATGGTCAAACATTCCCATAGACACCCTCCTAAACCTTGTGGACAGTCTTCCCAGAAGAGTTGAAGCTGTTATACATTAGCTGCAAAGCTTGGGACAATTAAATATTGAACCCTACAGACTAAGACTGGAAACTGCATTTAAAGCTCATGTGCGTGTAAAGGCAAGTGTCCCAATACTTTTGACAATATAGTGTATATGGTCAGTACATGCATGCAAGTAATGTATCAGCGTGACACTTCCAGGTGTTTATTACCTTTCACTGAGATCACAGTACTCCCCCTTTTGGACGGCACCATCTTTGTTTGGAAACCATCCAAAGTCATCGTCTCCCTTCTGGACTGAGATGCCGGTTCACAGTTGACAGTCATGTAAATGCCGGTGCCTGTGTTCAGTGCTGCAGGCTTTCTCCTTTGACTTGATACAAACTTACAACATGCAGTCTGATCACTGGGAGAAAGGAGACTGAGGAAATGCTTCCTTCTGCCTGCAGCAGACTGGAGTATCTGATTTGTTAACTTAAAGAGAATCTTTGCCCTGTATTAAAAATAAAAATTTTAATGAAAAGTCAGCAACTATACTGTAGCTGCTGACTTTTAATAAAAGGCCATTCGCCTGCCCAGGGGTCTGGCGCCGTTCTCTCCTGGACCACTTCTTCGTTGGTCTTCAGGTCCCCGGTGCCAGCATGTTTTCTGTGGGCAGGCGGCTGTGATGCCTTGTGGCATCACAGGCGGCTGCCCAATGTGTCATGCTGCACTTTGTGAATGGTCCCGCAGCCTGCGATGTGTCCCAGAAGGTTGCAGGGGTGGGAAAGAACTTTTGGTGGATCGTTGCGGTGATCTGACCGCTCCCCCCTCACACAAAAAAGTCCGGTGAGGCATGTCAAAGTGTTGTCAGGTTTATTGTAGGCGGGTACATTTGTGGCATTGGCACAGTAAAGGCTTCTTTCTGGCAACTCAACCATGCAGCTCATTTTTGTTCAAGTATTGTCGTATTGTGCTCCTTAAAAACAACCACACTATCTTTTTTGGGAGCAGCCTCTATTTCTCCTGAGGTTACCCGCGGGTTATTTTTGTATCCTGAACAGTTCCTCTGGCAGTTGTGGCTGCTATCTTTCTTGATCTACCTGACCTTGGCTTGGTATCAAGAGATCCAAATTTTCCACTTCTTAATAAGTGATTGAACAGTACTGACTGGCATATTCAAGGCTTCGGATATCTTTTTATATCCTTTTCCATCTTTATAAAGTTCCAATACCTTGTTACGCAGGTCTTTTGACAGTTTTTCTTCTGCTCCCCATGGCTCAGCAGCTAGCCCGCTCACAGCAAACATGTGAGAGCCAACAACCTCAATTACTATTTATACACAGACACTAACTGCAATTTAAAAGGCCACAAATGTTGGAAATTAACCTTTAATCGCAATTTTAACCTGTGTGTGTGTCACCATGTGTGTGTCTGTACCAAGGCCAAACAACTTTTCATCATCAGGACCATTTGGCTGATTTCTGTTATCATTATGATTGATAAAGGAGCCAAACAACGACAATGACTTCATATCATCACTATCCTTAGATAAAGCACATGATCATTCATATTTTCAATATCAATATATCAATGCCAGAATTTCATGCCAGGGTACGCAAACTTTTCAACACAACTGTATATATATAGATCTATAGATAGAGATATAGATATATAGATAGATCTATAGATAGATAGATAGATAGATAGAGATATATATCTATATCTCTATCTATCTATCTATCTATCTATCTATCTATCTATCTATCTATCTATCTATCTATCTATCTATCTATCTATTTATATATATATATATACACACACACACACACAATAATATAAATATAAAAAATATATATGTAGCACCCTGGTCCTAGACAGGGCTGCTAATAAATCTAGTTGTGCTAGGTGGTAACTAGCCTGGCTGATTGATAATTTGATCCACTGATTTCTGTCCTAAGCCTCTCTCTTCTGTCAATAGGTGGCACTGTTGCCTTTGGCATTAGGATGATGGATTACAGTGAATTCAGGTGATGGGTACATGAGTTATCTCAGCCAATCAGCAGGAGTTTATTTTGGCCGCTGTGCATGCTGGGATAGGCTATTTATTCCGGAGAAGTCAGGTGATCGGGGTTCTTCCCGCCCCCGGGCTGCGGACTGGGTGGGTGTGTGTCGAGTAACTCCTGGTTAATAGGCCTGAAGCCTGAGAGGCCCACCCAGGAGTTTAGGGTTCCACAAAGGAGGAGCAGCAAAGGTTAAGCCCAAAGTCTGGGGTGGAGCCACGTGTGATAGAGGCTCAGCCCGAGGGGAGCCTGATCACTGCCGGAGGTAAAAGAGAAGCATTTGCCACAAAGGGAAGATGACTCCTGTTACCAGAGGAAAGTTTTGGAAGGGATGAAGTTCTGAAGGAGAACCAGAGCAGATGCTTCACTAATTGAGGACTGTGAAGTAAGTGGGAAAGCTTCAGGAATACAGCGGGTAGCTGAAAGTAAAGCTTGAAGGAATACAGCGGGTAGCTGTAAGTAAAGCTTAAAGAGAAGTACAGCGGTTAGCTGTGGGTGAAGCTCAAGGGATCCGGCAGGTAGCTGAGAGTCCAAGAAGTGAGAGACGGCAAGCTGAGCTTAGGATCTACAGTGGGATACTGTGAGGGAAGTTGTTGCTATAGGAGACAGCAGTTGCTACAAGATACAGATTGCTGCATTTAGCTTAATCATTTGGCATCCGTGCTATAGCTGAATGACGGCCACAGTGCGGACCTGAATTTCCGGGAGGCCCTCTTATGCCCCCTTTGCATGCTCCTCACTCGCCCCCTGCAGGGCGCGCGTGCACTGTAATCACCGAGTCACTGAGAATCAGGTGGTCACAGATCTGAGAAAGGGGCTGGCCCCTTACCAAATGATCAGCTGTCATCCAATGACAGCTGATCACATGTGTAAACAAACGCTCGGTAATCGTTTTTTTTTCTCCTCACGCTGTCAGCTGCTCAAAAATGGCGATCACCGGCTTATGTGCAAGGGACATCGGTCCTGAAGAAGAAGAAGAAGGAGACACATCTGCCTCATCTTTTCCAATCGGTACCCCCTGCCAGTGCCACCTGTCATTGCCACCCGCCAGTGCCCACAGTGCGCACCAGTGCCACCTATCAATGCCCACGAGTGCCACCTATCAATGCCCACCTGTGGTGCCAATCAATGCCTCATAAGTGCCACCTAGCAGTGCTGCCTATCAGTGTAACCTACCAGTGCCGATCAGTGCCCATTATTGCCACCCATCAGTGTCCATGACTGCCACCCATCAGTGCCTATCAGTGCCCATCACTACCAGCTATCAGTGCCACCTATTAGTGCCCCTTCTCAGTGTCCACCAGTGCCACCTCTCAATTCCCTTTAGTGCCACCCATCACTGCCACCTCTCAGTGTCACCTCTCAGTGCACACCAGTGCGGCCTATCAGTGACCACCAGTGCCGCCTATTAGTGCCCACCAGTGCCGCCTATTAGTGCCCATCAGTGTAGCCCATTGGTGCAGTCTATCAGTGCAGCCTCATCAGCGTATAATTTTTCTTTTTTTTTTACATTTCGGTCTTTTTACAATTTAACAAAAAAACGCAGATGTGATCAAATACCACCAAAAGAAAGCTATATTTGTGGGAAAAAAAATTATAATAATTGTACAGCGTTGTATGACCGTTGTCATTCAAAGTGCGACAACGCTGTGAGGTGAGAATTGGTCTGGACGGGGGGGGGGGGGGATGGGGGGGTTTAAATGCCCGGTAAGCAAGCAGCTAAAGGCCCTTTATCTGTATTACTGTCTGCCTAGTTCTATCTTTGTCTACGGATTTTGCCTAATTGCTATTGCATTTGCCCAAGGGGGTCCTGAGCCCCAACCTTCTCTCCCACCGTTCCTGTTAAGAGAAATAAAGCTCTCTTTGTTAATTTTTACAAAAAAAGTGACTGGCGCCCAATCTTTTTTTCACCTATCGCCACACCAACTATGCTTAGTAAACCAGCACCCTGAGAAGGAATGGCAGTTCTTCCTGGCTGTGGAGGGGGCACCATCATGCCCTTGGAAGTTGGGGAGACCGCTATATATATATATATATATATATATATATATATATATATATATATATATGTGTGTATATATGAGTTGAATTTGCAGTTATCCTAAAATGATAAATGAAATGATAGTTTTGTATCTGGAAGTATCTTGACCTGCCCTCACCTCGGTATCAGTCCCTTTTAAGAGCACTAAAAATAGGATGCAACTACAACCGTGAACATTTTGCTTTGTCGCACCTGAAATCTGCTTCATTGGCGCCGTCGGTTATAGACGGAGCTGACAGCTGCCTGTTTTTTACCACTCCAATTTAAATTGACATATAATGAGTAGTCTTTACTTACTGCAGTGCAATCTGTTTTTGCTGACTCAGACAGACTTCAGTCCATCTTGTCTTCGGGATAAGCTAATGCACCGGCTAACTATTGAGTGGGCTAATGGTGAAGAGAGCTCGATGACCAGATGTTGACACCAGACAAACATCTTTGAGAGATACATTAAGGTTAGTTTCACCAGGATGCTAAGTAAATAGAGGGGGAGTTGAACCAGAGGTCAGAGTCACCATATGCAACTAAATTGGGAAGGCCTCTAGCTGTACGGGCTAAGTGTTTTTCACTTGGTTGAGGATGTACAGTTAATAATTAAACCTGCCACATACCTTAGTAACTCAAACCGAACATATGACAAAAACAAATATCTATAAGGCTACCATGTTAAAAGGATCCTTAGGTCCACAAATGCAGGGAGTTGAGGTTTTATGAACATTTTTGCATTAACTGTAAGCCCTTGTACACACGGTCGGACATTCCGATGGAAAATGTCCGATCGGACCGTGTTGTTGGATAATCCGACCGTGGGTGGGCTCCATTGGACTGTTTCCATCGGAATATCCGACGGACAAAGTTTTAGAGCTGGGCTATAAAACTTTCCTACAACATGATCCGATCGGACCCGTTTGTAGAGAATTCCGATTGGGCAAAATGCCACGTATGCTCATATCAAATTCCTAGACCAAAGCTATTGGCTACTAGCCTGAACGTAGTCCCGTCGTAATGAAATAACGTCATCATCACGTTCTGAACGATCGGATTTTCCGACAACTTTGTCCAACCGTGCGTATGCAACACAAGTTTTGGACAAAATCCGATGGATTTTGTTGTCGGAATGTCCGACCGTGTGTACAAGGGCTAAAAGTTGAACTTGGTCCACTGCCCCATATGTGATGGGTGGCCTTATTGACCAGGCTTGACAGGTTTGGAAATACTTCCCCTGCATTATAAAAAGGTAAGAAAAGGGTGTTCTGAAATCAGAGAACTGTAATGCCGCGTACACGCGATCGGAATTCTCATCGGAAAAAGCTCTGATGGTTTTCCTGTCGGAATTCCGACGGAATTCTGCCCAAACTGTCTTGCCTACACACGGACACGCCAAATTCCAACCGCCGAGACCGCGGTGACGTACAACACGTACGACGGGACTATAAAAAGGAAGATCAATACCCAGTAGCCAATAGCTTCCGTCTCGTAGTTGAATCTGAGCATGCGAGAGTTTTTAGCACGTCGGAATTGCATACACACGATCGCAATTTCCGATAGAAAGTTTTTCCATCGGGAAAATTGAGAACATGCTATGAAATTTTTTGCTGGCGGGAATTCGGCCAGCTAAATTCCAATGGAGCATACACACGGTCGCATTTTCTGACGTGGCATAAAAGTGCAATTTTTGCGACCATGTGACCATGGCCTGGTTATATAATACAGGTGAACGATGAGACGGTGGTGTCTGAATGAGACACTGGGTGGTTGTGTGGTGACCCAAATGGCACACAAGGAGATTGGTAATCAAGTAATTCGTGGCTCATTTGTGAGTATTGGTGGGCCCCTGTAAGCCCTTGTACACACGGTCGGAAATTCCGATGGAAAATGTCCGATCGGACCGTGTTGTCGGATAATCCGACCGTGTGTGGGCTCCATCTGACTTTTTCCGTCTGAATGTCTGACAAACAAAGCTTGAGAGCTGGATATAAAATTTTCCGCCAACATGATCCAATTGGACTTTGTCCGATCGTTTTTAGAGAATTCCGATTGGACAAAGTGCCACGCATGCTCAGATCAAATTACGAGACCAAAGCTATTGGCTACTAGCCTGAACGTAGTCCCGTCATAACGAACGAACGTCATCATGTTCCAAACTATCGGATTTTCCGACAACTTTGTCCAACCGTGTGTATGCAACACCAGTTTCCGACGGATTTTGTTGTCGGAATGTCCGACCGTGTGTACAAGGGCTTAGAGGGGAAGCGTATGTGGGTGGCCCCTAAAAGCTCACTGGGTTTAAGCAAGGTGGTTGCAGTAGACAGCTATGCTTGCTATCCTTAGGTAAACAAATGCAGGGAGTTGAGGTTTTATGAACATTTTTGCATTATCTGTTAATGTTGAACTTGGTCCACTGCCCCATATGTGATGGGTGGCTTTATTGACCAGGCTTGGCAGGTTTGGAAACATTTCCCCTGCATTATAAAGGTAAGGAAAACGTGTTCTGAAATCAGAGAACTGTAAAAGTGCAATTTTTGCGAAAAACAAAAAGTTCTGTGAATGTGACCATGGCTTGGTTATATAATACAGGTGAACAATGAGACGATGGTGTCTGAATGAGACACTGAGTGGCCATGTGGTGACCCAAATGGCGCACAAGGAGATTGGTGATCAAGTAATTCATGGCCCATTTGTGAGTATTGGTGGGCCCCTGTTAGAGGGGGGGGTGGGGTATGCGGGTGGCCCCTAGAAGCTCACTGGGTTTAAGCAAGGTGGTTTCAGTAGACAGCTATGCTTGCGTAGGTTGAATGTAGGATATTTTTCCTGGTACCACAAGCATCACAACCCTCAAGTTGGGCCATGATAAAGAGGTCACAAATAGGCTCTTGCAAAACATTTTTTTTAGTGGAGATCAATAGCAGCATCAAAAATATCTGCTATGGTTGTTCAGAATTTGGAGGCTTGCCAGCCTACTTAAGGATGCCCCTTTCTAGCTCCTTTGCAGGCTGTATCTGCCAGACAAGGCCCACAGAGAAACTCACCCCAATGTTGTCATGCAAGACAAGCTGTAATCAGAGAATCAATTTGCTTGAACCCTGAATTTTCAGGAAATCTGAATGATTATTAGCTTATCATATGTAGATAGATTTGCTCTTGTACTGGTAAAGGGACATTCTGGACCCCTTAGTAAATCGCTTAGTTTAAAAGTGTGCTAACTTTCCCTATGCCATACGATCTCTACATGGAAAAGTCTGTAGGTCTGGGTTTTCATGTCAGATGGTGTCATAGGATGCGCACAGGTAAAGCGCTCTGGCGCACAGCTGTGTGCAATAGGAATAAACTAAAGCACACAAGCAAACACTCACAGGGTGTGACCCCTCGCTGACCTATAAAGGAAGTGAGGTCATCCAAACACACTGCTGGTTTGTCTTCAGCTTCCTGTGATTCCCACGTCTGTTCCTGTGATCTGTATTACCTGTTGTGACCCGGATTGCCTCATCGACCTCGCTGATCTTCTCCTGACCCGACCTCTGGCTTGGCCTTGGACTCCCGCTTTCTAAACGTGTTTGACCCTCAGCCTGCATCTGGACTTAACTGCTATCTCCTGTGTTCAACCCCCGGCTTGTCTTGGATTATCCTTCTGTCTCAGCATTCCTGGTACTTGTTGTCTTCTGTGTTTGACCCCTGGCCTGTCTCCTGGATCCTGCCTTTGCCTTACGGACTTGCTACCTTTGCTTCTGGACCTTCCCACGGGACATCACCTTTCAGCTCTGCTCAAGCTACCTGCTGATCTACTAGCAAGTGACTGTCCTACTGGTAGCTTGTGCCTCTTGGTGCAACCACCCTCTGTGCCACCTTCAGGGGTGGTCTGCGCCGAGTCGCAACAGCGACCGCTCTCGGCATCTTGGCCTCGGTGAGTACATTTATATGATAGATGGGTTTTACATCCCAAGTCTATGGGAAAGCAAAACCTGCTTAAAGCAGATCAAATACAGGTAATAAAGCTATCAATTGCAGGTTAAATGCAGCTTTCAAGGAATTCTAAATGACCTCAGAAGCTTCTTAATATATGAAAAACTGATGCCATCGATACAAGCCCAAAGTCGATCAGCACAGGCCCCAAGGATTCCTACACCACTTGGCACACTCATTAGACTGTGCACTGCTCTATCACTTTGAAACAAGCTGCAACATAAATTGGAGATAATAATGTACTGAAAGGGGGTCCAACAGACCCTTTTAGGGTTTTCCTTTGCTAGTTGAAGACAAACACCACTCGAAGAAGGGTTTACCTCCAAAATAAACCAACTCAAATGAAGCAGGAAGAGAAGAAAAGATGCTGGCCCCAAAGAGAACTCAAAAAAGAAGCAGGAAGAGGACTGGAAGTGCTAGCCCCACTCATCACCCAGAGGAATCAGGAAAAGGACAGAACACAGTAGCCTTACCTACTACTAAAGCCCCATACACACTATCAGATTTTCTGCTGATTTTTGTCTTCAGATTTACCAAAACCAATGTAGTACAAGGGCCTACCTGATTGCATATACACTGAAATTCCTAAGGTTTGACCTCATATTATATGGTTTTGGTAAATCTGAAGGAAAAAATCAGTAGAAAATCTGATAGTGTGTATGGAGCTTTAGAGGAATCGGGAAGAGGAGAGGAAGCTCTGGCCCCACCCTGCACTCAATAGAATCACAAAGATAAGAGGAATTGATAGTGGCATTTAACAATCAAAGGAATCAGGAAGAAGAGAGGAAGCACTGGCCCAACCTTCCACTCAGAGGAATCACCAAGAAGGGAGCAAACACTGGACCTCAGTGTAAGCAGGAAGGAGATGAAATTATAGCTCTATCCAACAATCAGAGAAAGCAGAAAGATAAAAAGGAAGCAGTGGCTTCACTCCACATTCAGATAAAGCAGGAAGAGAAGAGTCATTGGCCCACCGAGCACTCAGAGATTGAAGAAAGATGGAGCAGAAAGACGAAAAAGGAGGCATTGACTTCTCCCTGCATTTAGAGAAAGCAGGAAGACAAGAGGAATTGCTATCTCCACTTAGCACTTGGAGAAAGAAGAAAGAGAACAGGAGGCACAGACAACACAGAGCACCCAGAGAAAACAAAAAGGGAGAAATCGTTGACCCCCAACAAGTGCTCAGAGGAATCACAAAAGGGAAGGGGAAGTGCTTGCCCCAACACTCAGAGAAAGCAGAAAGAAGACAGGAGACATTTGCCTCACTCAAGACATAAGACACAAAACATTGTACCCACTCTGAGGAAGCAAAAACAATACAGGAAACATTGGCCTCATGGAATCACTCCGAGAAAGCAGCAAGAAGACAGGAAACACTGGTCCCACCCAGTACTCTGAGGAAGCAATAGTAAGACAGCAGACATTGGCCCCACCAAAGCACTCTTAAAAAAGCAGAAAGAAGACAGGACAAATTAGACCCACTTAGGACTCAGAGGAAGCAGAAATAAGGCAAGAGACATTCATTGGCCATACCCAACACTCTGAGAAAGCATAAAGAAGATTGGAGACATTGGCACCACTCAACACTCTAATGCCGGCCACATACGGTTCGAATTTCGAAAGAATTTTCTTTTTCGAAAATCGTATCTAAGAATTTTCGTATGAATTTTGAACCATTAGTGGGGCTGCAGCAACAGACGATTTTCGTGCGGAAATAAAATTTGAGCAATCGGACATGTTGGAAATGTTTTGAAAAACGAACGATTTTCTAATCAATGATGGGAGAATCGTGCGAGAAACATAATAAGAAAAGAAAATTTACAGAGATAAAAGAAGATTCCCGGCCAAGAAAATTCTTTTCTGTAACAACATGAGGTGAAATTGAAGGCTTGGTCGGCCGAATTTCGAAAATCAATGGTGGCGCCATCGGATCACAAAAAAAACCGAATTTTCTGATTTTGAAAAGAAAGTTTGTTCGAAATTCGACCGTGTATGGCCTGCATTAGAAACAGAAAGTAGACAGGGTACATTGGACCTACCCCACACCAAGAGTGAGCAGAAGAAGAGGAAATACTATTTCCATAAAGCACACAGATGAATCACGAAAAATACAACAGGCATTGTCCCCACACAGCCCTAAGAGGAAGCACGAAGGGAAGAGGAAGTACTATTGCCATCAAGCACTCAGGCGAAGCAGAAAGGGAAGAGGAAGTGCTATTCCCACTGAGCATTCAGAGTACTCATAAAGAAAAAGTGCCATCCCAACCAATCATTCAAAGGAAGCGGAAGGAGAAAAGGTCCTATCCCCATAAAGCACTCAGAGAAGGCAAAAAGATTGTTGGAGACATTGAACCTACCCATCACTCTAAGCCCTTGTACACACGGTCGGAGATTCCGACGGAATGTGTCCGATCGGACCGTTTTGTCGGATATTCCGACTGTGTGTGGTCTCCATCGGACTGTTTCCGTCGGACTATCCGACGGACCAAGTTTTCCAACTTGTTGGTAACATTTTTCCGACAAAATGCTCCGATCGGACATACTCCGATCATGTGTAGAGAATTCCGATTGGACAAAGTGCCACGCATGCTCAGATCAAATTCCTACACCAAAGCTATTGGCTACTAGCCTGAACGTAGTCCCATCGTAACGAAATAACCTCATCACGTCGGATTTTCCGTCAACTTTGTCCGACCGTGTGTATGTAGCAGTTTCGGACAAAATCTGTCGGACAAAATCCGACGGATATGGTTGTCGGAATCTCCGACCGTGTGTACAAGGGCTAAGAGACAGAAATAAGATTGGAGACATTGGACCCACCCAGCACTCAGAGGAAGCAGAAGGAAGATAAGATACATTGGACTGACCCAACTTTCAGAGGAAGCAAAAGGAAGGCAGTAGACTTTGGACAACCCTCAGAGGAAGTAGAATGAGGACAGGAAACCCGGGACCCTCCCGGGACTCAAAAGAAGCAGGAATAAGACAAGAGGCTTTGCCCCCAACTTGCTACACTAACTCTAGGCAGAATGTGTTCTGCAAAACTCAAGCTCGTTAATCAAACTTGTTTTTCTATACTGTTATATTTTATTTTACAGCATGGAATTCAGGCCTGTTCCCAGATTAGACTTCAAATATTTGACCCCTCTGAATCTGGCCCATCCACTTTGGGAGTGCCGGCCTTTTTCATTAAAAATAAATAAATATTTTTGCGCGGCCTGTCAAAAGCGGACTATAAAATACAAATACTGCAGCAATTTAGGAAGACTAAGCCTGTCAAAATGTCACCCCCCAGATTGAAATAGGAGTGAATTTCATTAAGGCCTCTCTGGAATCAGCTCAGAAGTATCCCAGGCCTTAAGAGCAGACTAATTACATGGAAGAGGAATTTCTTAAGTAATGCATAATGTCCTAACGTGGATGACGAATTGCACTTCCTCAGCCGGAGGAGTGAACAGAGAGAGCCTAATTCCATGTCTTTGAACTTTAATATGGTCTCAGATTGACGAGATCTGTCTTTCATCACAGAAACCTTGAAAGATCAGCTCAGCCGTGGAACTTCCACCCGCTAGGATGAGGGTGGTGGGTGTGGACACTAATAAGAAATAAATCAAACTTCTAAAGACTCTTTTTCTTCTTTTTTTTGTTCTTCTTGCTGTTTTGTATGGTTGAAACTATCATCTCATGGGGAGGTGGCCCTTTAGTACTCTGCTCTTAAAACTATACTCCTTGCCTTCAATTTCACGGGCGCCACTCTTGTATTGAAATAGCTTACTCTGATTTCACTGCACACTGTGAGCTTCTCCCAAAGTACACTAGAATTTGGATCAAGTCTGTCTCATTTTCTGGCTGGAGGACATCCAGCATCATCTAGACCAGTGGTCACAAAATGGTGGGCCGCAGTCCAAACCTGGACCGAGTGATGCTCCTGTCCAGACTGCAGTCCAAACCTGGACCGAGTGATGCTCCTGTCCAGACTGCAGTCCAAACCTGGACCGAGTGATGCTCTTGTCCAGACTGCAGTCCAAACCTGGACCGAGTGATGCTCCTGTCCAGACTGCAGTCCAAACCTGGACCGAGTGATGCTCCTGTCCAGACTGCAGTCCAAACCTGGACAGAGTGATGCTCCTGTCCAGACTGCAGTCCAAACCTGGACCGAGTGATGCTCCTGTCCAGACTGTCAGTCCACCAGTTGGCAACACCAGATCCCCGGTGCTCACCAATTACTAGTTGCTAGGACCACTGGCATCCTAGCAACCAATGACATCACATGTGTGAAACACCCCCTGCGGAAAGCTTTTCTGCCAAGCTCCTGCCCCATGCAGCTCATTTCTTATCCAGCTCCCACCCCCTGCCTGTCTGACTACAGGGAACGTTTCATCAGGTACGGGTGCACTGTTCATTTTCATGGGCTCTACCAGTTTATAGGTGCAAGATGATGAATCACAACTGACCTATAAGCATGGGCATCCTCAAGTAGGGGCAAGGGGGGTCAAGTGCCCCCCCCCCCCCCAGGAATCAGGGCTCGGATCTTAAATTCAGCGCAGTTGCGTCGCTATCGGGGTACGGGCTCCGTTCCTTCCCTATTGGCCATAGCTGAGGGCCAATCGAAGGAAACTAGGAGGGGAGAGCATCATGGGACATGGGGATTACTTATCCTAGGGACTGTACTACATCTGTAGTCTCTGACCATGATAATGTGATACTGACATTGTCAAAATGGGGTGGTGCATGGGTGACTCTAAAATGATGCCCCCCCCCCCTGAAAAAAGTTTTGCGGATGCCCATGCCTATAAGGATACTCTAATGGGAGAACTTGATCTATGGGGGCACTCTGTTGGGGACACCTGATGTAAGGGGACACTCTGATGGGGACACCTGATGTAAGGGGTCCTGCACGGCCTCCGAAACGTTACACTATTCTTGTGTTGTGATCATGCAATAAATCACCCGTTTGGATGCTATCTGTGTCGTTCCATGGTGTGCTGGCAAATATCTTCACTCTGATGGGAACACCTGATATAAGGGGACACTCTGATTAGGAAACCTGATGTAAGAGGGCCCTCTTATGGACACATCTGATGTAATGGGGCACTCTGACTGAGGGCACCTGATGTAAGGGGGCACTCTGACTGGGGGCACCTGATGTAAGGGGGCACTCTGACTGGGGGCACCTGATGTAAGGGGGCACTCTGACTGGGGGCACCTGATGTAAGGGGGCACTCTGATGGGAACACCTGATATAAGGGGGCACACTGATGGGAACACCTGATATAAGGGGGCACTCTGATGGGAACACCTGATATAAGGGGGCACACTGATGGGAACACCTAAAATAAGGGGGCACTCTGATGGGAACACGTGATGTAAAGGGGAACTCCGATTGGGAAACCTGATGTAAGAGGACACTCTTATGGACACTTCTGATGTAATGGGGCACTCTGATTGGGGACACTTGATGTAAGGTGGCACTCTGACTGGGGGCACCTGATGTACTCGAGCACTCTGATGGAGGAACCTGATATATTTTTGATAGACATACAATGACTACAATCTTTCTAAATCATAGCAGCACAAGTATGAAATTCGGACCTCGGCTGGAAGATATTAGTGACCGGACCTTGGCAGGAAGATAATTTTAGTGACTGGACCTCCTTGAATTTTAACTTATGATCCTGATCTAGGCCTTTCCTCCAAATCCGTAATGGGTATGGCCCACCCGTTTCACTCATTGGATTTCAGTTCTTTCAATCATGGAATCTCAGCGTCACATATGAATGTTACCTAGGGGCAGTCTACCTGTAAAGGAATGCCCCTTCCTCCAGACTGACATCCTTCCACCAAGGTATTTTGATCTTTGCATAACCTCTGCCAAGAACCAGCCCACCACTTGCATCTGAGCTGAGGACTCTTATCAAGGTGCTGTGATTTATAGGAAGCCAAGTGCAGCGCCCTGCTCTATGGAGAGTTGGATGTAAACAGACCGGCTTTCTGTTTACACACGACTGCCCTCCTATTCCATCCAGCCAGATGGCGGGGAACAAATCCTTTTCCACTTGTTTTCAGCAGATCAGATTGGATTGGAGGTAGCCGGGTGTTTACATCTGACTGCCCATAGAGAAGAATGGAGGGTCCGACTGCCCGTTTTTCAAGCGGACCTGATCTGCCTCTTCAATCTAAGGGCACCTCTTGTGTGAAAGTAGCCAAAAGGATATCTAACGGGATTTTCCCTGGATAAAAAAAATGCCTCACTTAATGGTTATAGAACTTAAAGTAAAGGGAAAACGCCCCAATAGGATGCAAAACCTACAACCCACACCAAAAAAACAAAAACACATACAGTAGCTCCCAAAAGTG
The DNA here is from genome assembly GCF_037356315.1 of Lithobates pipiens. Lineage (NCBI taxonomy): Eukaryota > Metazoa > Chordata > Amphibia > Anura > Ranidae > Lithobates > Lithobates pipiens. The sequence continues at coordinate 12,696,648 of NW_027507686.1, read as the reverse complement.
AGTACACCCCTCACATTTTTGTAAATATTTTCATGTGACAACACTGAAGAAATGACACTTGTCTACCCACTTTCAGACCGGTCCATTTTGCTGGTCAAAGACCAGACCACTTTTTGCGATTCGGGCACTGCGTCGCTTTAACTGACAATTGCGCGGTCGTGCGACGTGGCTCCCAAACAAAATTGACGTCCTTTTTTTCCCACAAATAGAGCTTTCTTTTGGTGGTATTTGATCACCCCTGCGGTTTTTATTTTTTGTGCTATAAACAAAAATAGAGCGACAATTTTGAAAAAAACGCATTATTTTTAACTTTTTGTTATAATAAATATCCCCCAAAAATATATAAAAAAACATTTTTTTCCCTCAGTTTAGGCCGATACGTATTCTTCTACATATTTTTGGTAAAAAAAATCGCAATAAGCGATTATTGATTGGTTTGCGCAAAAGTTATAGCGTTTACAAAATAGGGATAGTTTTATAGCATTTTTATTAATAATTTTTTATTATTTTTTTTTTACTAGTAATGGCGGCGATCAGCGATTTTTATTGTGACTGTGACATTGTGTGGGACCCATCGGACATTTTTGACACATTTTTGGGACCATTGTCATTTATACAGTAATCAGTGCTATCAGTGGCGGCTGGTGAAGTTTTTGGATGGGGGGGCGCCAGACCCCACCCATCATGACCCCGCCCATCATTTTGGCCCCTCCCACTTCTCATAAACCACGCCCCTTATGTAATCTGAAAAAAAAATTGGCGTGGGTTCCCCCCTCCGAGAGCATACCAGGCCCTTAGGTCTGGTATGGATTCCAAGGGGAACCCCCTACGCCGAAAAAACGGCGTGGGGGTCCCCCCAGATCCACACCAGACCCTTATCCGAGCACGCTACCCGGCCGGCCAGGAAAGGGGGTGGGGACGAGCGGGCGGCCCCCCCCTCCTGAGCCGTACCAGGCTGCGTGCCCTCAACATGGGGGGGTGCCTTGGGGGAGGGGGGGCGTGCGGCCCCCCCACCCCAAAGCACCTTGTCCCCATGTTGATGAGGACAAGGGCCTCTTCCCGACAACCCTGGCCATTGGTTGTCGGGGTCTGCGGGCGGGGGGCTTATCGGAATCCGGGAGCCCCCTTTAATAAGGGGGCCCCGGATACCAGCCCCCAACCCTATGTGAATGAGTATGGGGTACAATGTACCCCTACCCATTCACCTGTGAAAAAAAGTACAAAAAAAACACAACACAGGGTTAAAATATTTTATTGCACAGCTCCGGGGGTCTTCCGTCTTCGGGGGTCTTCTCGCCGGACTCCTCCGCTATCTTCTTGTAGCTCTTTTGCTAGCGGAGGAGCCCGGCTTTCTTCCTCACCGCCGGCCTCTTCTTCCGACTTCGGGGGTCTTGTCCCCCTCTTCGGTTCTTCTGCTGGGCCACCGCGCCTTCTTATAGCTCTTTACAGGCGGTGGCCCGGTTTTCTGTCGCCGCCGCCGCCGCCCGTTCTTCTTCTTCTTCTTCTCCAGGAGATGTTGACTCGACGATCTCTCCGGCCGCAATGCCAGGGACGCGCTGCGCTGCCACTTATATAGGGACAATGGGGCGGTGTCACATGGGTTGATGTCACATGGGTTGGTCACATGGGTTGATGTCACATGGTGACCCCGCCCCTTACGATGTCACAGTCCCGAGGATGCTGGGACTGTCGCCATGTGACATCAACCCATGTGACACCGCCCCATTGTCCCTGGCAGCGCAGCGCGTCCCTGGCATTGCGGCCGGAGAGATCATCGAGTCAACATCTCCTGGAGAAGAAGAAGAAGAACGGGCGGCGGCGGCGACAGAAGACCGGGCCACCGTCTGTAAAAGAGCTATAAGAAGGCGCGGTGGTCCGGCAGAAGAACCGAAGAGGGGGACAAGACCCCTGAAGTCGGAAGAAGAGACCGGCGGCGAGGAAGAAAGCCGGGCTCCTCCGCTAGCAAAAGAGCTACAAGAAGATAGCGGAGGAGTCCGGCGAGAAGACCCCCGAAGACGGAAGACCCCCGGAGCTGTGCAATAAAATATTTTAACCCTGTGTTGTGTTTTTTTTGTACTTTTTTTCACAGGTGAATGGGTAGGGGTACATTGTACCCCATACTCATTCACATAGGGTGGGGGGCCGGTATCCGGGGCCCCCTTATTAAAGGGGGCTCCCGGATTCCGATAAGCCCCCCACCCGCAGACCCCGACAGCCAACGGCCAGGGTTGTCGGGAAGAGGCCCTTGTCCTCATCAACATGGGGACAAGGTGCTTTGGGGTGGGGGGGCTGCACGCCCCCCCTCCCCCAAGGCACCCTCCCATGTTGAGGGCACGCGGCCTGGTATGGCTCAGGAGGGGGGGGGCGCCCGCTCGTCCCCACCCCCTTTCCTGGCCGGCCGGGTAGCGTGCTCGGATAAGGGTCTGGTGTGGATCTGGGGGGACCCCCACGCCGTTTTTTCGGCGTAGGGGGTTCCCCTTGGAATCCATACCAGACCTAAGGGCCTGGTATGCTCTCGGAGGGGGAACCCACGTCAAATTTTTTTTCAGAAATTTGGCGTGGAGTTCCCCCTTCAGAGCTCATTCTCTGATTGGCCACGGCAAAAGTCGACTGGCCTGGGGAAACCTTTCTGGCTGTGAAAGCTTTTTTTCCATTCATTCAGCTAAATGCATGAACATTCTCAACAAAGTAGAAACTAGAAAGCCTTTATGCGGTGACTCACCTCCTGCCTCACTGTCTTGCAGCTCCGCTCGGGCTGAGGAACGGAGCTGCCAACGTCACTTCCGGGTTTCGTGAAGCAGCCGAAAGCCGGAAGTGACCTGCCTGTCTAAGAATGACAATGCTCCCGCCCGTAGAATCACAGTGATTTTACGGGCGGAAACTAGTCGGCGTTCTACAGTGCGCCGCAAGGCGGGTTTTTAACCCGCAAATGAAGCGCCATGGATGCAATCTTGTGATTGCATCGACGTGATGCTTCTCATAGTGCACTGTGACCGGCGCCACAGTACACTATGTTAAATTGTTAAATGACATTTTTTTTTTTTTTTAAATGTCTTAAAGGGCCCGTTTTTTATTTATTTATTTTTTTACTTTTTTTATTTATTTATTTATTTTTTTAACTTTTTTTTTTTTTTTTACACCTAGGGGGAGGGGGGGGCGGCGCCCGGGCGCCCCCTATGGGCGGGCCGCCACTGAGTGCTATATAAATGCAGTGATTCCTGTGTAAATGACACTGGCAGTGAAGGGGTTAACCAGTGGGTGGCAGTGTAGGGGTTAAGTGTTCCTAGGGGTGTGTTACTAACTGTGGGGGGGTTGGGCTTTCATTTATTGAACACTGATCTCTGCTCCAATCACATGGAGCAGAGATCAGCGTCACTAGTTGCTAGGCAGAATGGAGAAATGCTGTTTACAACGGCATTTCTTCATTCGGGCGCTCCATAAAACGATCGCGGGTATACCCGCGGCATTCGAGTCCGCGGGTCCCGCAACCGGACTCACGGGGGTCCCGACCAGCGCGGGAGCGCGCCGCCGGCGGCGCGCTCCCGACGGCGGGCTGGCAAATTTAAAGGGATTTACATGTACGCCTATTTGCCTGCCTGTGCCATTTTGTCGACGTACATCGGCGTGCGCTGTTTAGCAAGTGGCTACAATGTAAAGTAGTGAGTGTACAGCTTGTATAACAGTGTAAATTTGCCGTCCCCTCAAAATAACTCAACACACAGCTATTAATGTCTAAACCGCTGGCAACAAAAGTAAGTACACCCCTAAGTGAAAATGTCCAAATTGGGACCAATTAGCCATTTTCTCTCCCAGTGTCACGTGGCTTGTTAATGTTACAAGGTCTCAGGTGTGAATGGGGAGCAGGTGTGTTATCGCTCTCACTCTCTCATATTGGTCATTGGAAGTTAAACATGGCATCTCATGGCAAAGAACTCTCTGAGGATCGGAAAAAAATAATTGTTGCTCTACATAAAGATGGCCTAGGCTATAAGAAGATTGCCAAGACCCTGAAACTGAGCTGCAGCACAGTGGCCAAGACCATACAGCGGACCATACAGCGGATTAACAGGACAGGTTCCACTCAGAACAGGCCTCGCCATGGTCGACCAAAGAAGTTGATTGCACGTGTCTCAGGTGTGAATGGGGAGCAGGTATTTAAGATTTGGTGTTATTGCTCTCACTCACTGGTGGTGGGAGTGTCATGGTCTGGGGCTGCATGAGTGCTGCCGGCACTGGGGGGCTACAGATCATTGAGGGAACCATGAATGCCAACATGTACTGTGACATACTGAAGCAGAGCATGATCCCCTCCCTTCAGAGACTGGGCCAGCAAGGCAGTATTCAAACGTAACAACGACCCCAAACATACCTCCAAGATGACCACCGCCTTGCTAAAGAAGCTGAGGGTAAAGTTGATGGACTGGCCAATAATGTCTCCAGACCTAAACCCTATTGATCATCTGTGGGACATCCTCAAATGGAAGGTGGAGGAGCGCAAGGTCTCCAACATCCACCAGCTCCGTGATGTCGTCATGGAGGAGGGGGAAGAGGACTCCAGGGGCAACCTGTGAAGCTCTGGTGACCTCCATACCCAAGAGGGTTAAGGCAGTGCTGGAAAATAATGGCGGCCACACAACATATTGACACTTTGGGCCCAGTTTGGACATTGGACATCACTTAGGGGTGTACTCACTTTTGTTGCAAGCAGTTTAGACATTAATGACTGTGTGTTGAGTTATTTTGAGGGGACGGCAAATTTACACTGTTATACAAGCTGTACACTCACTACTTTACATTGTAGACAAGTGTCATTTCTTCAGTGTTGTCACATGAAAAGATATAATAAAATATTTACAAAAATGTGAGGGGTGTACTCACTTTTATGAGAGACTGCATGTATAAATAAATACATAAATAAATAAATATATATATAAATATATATATATATATATATATATATATATATATATATATATATATATATATATATATATATATATATAAAAATATATATAAATATATATGTATATATATATAATACTATTACTAATTATTATGACGATTATATAAATATATATATATATATATATATATATATATATATATATATATATATATATATATATAAAATAAAGGTCTGACGGTCTTCCCGACTGACTTTCGGTGGCGTTGACTTTCGGTGGCACATACTAGCTCATTATGCCTTTTCCCTTACAGGTGTAGAAAAAAAAAAAAGTCAGCGGGTTTACTTCCGGCTTTAATAATGGCAACAGCACAAAAATAATAATAATACCACAAAATAAATAATGTTAATAATATTGTAAAATAATAATAATAATTTTAATGACAAAGTATAATACATTATAAATAAATGATAATAAATAATATTAATAATAATAATAATAATAATAATAATAATAATAATAAAAAAATTATAATACATTATAAATAAATGATAATAAAAAGAATAAATAATAATAATAATATTAATAACAAATTATAATACATTATAAATAAATGATAATAAAAAGAATAAATAATAATAAATTATAATACATTATAAATAAATGATAATAAAAAGAATAAATAATAATAATAATAAATTATAATACATTATAAATAAATGATAATAAAAATAAATAATAATAATAATAATAATAATAATATTAATAACTAAGTATAATACATTATAAATAAATGATAATAAAAATAATAAATGATAATAATAATAAAAATAAATAAATAAACAAATGAAAAAAATGGGACTAACACTAGTGTAGAGGAACTTATGAGGTTTACAGGAGGGGGAAAGTTCAGGTTGAACTAGTGACCAGTGAGATCAGGTTAAAGTCCATGGAGCAGAAGAGGGCCGGGGCGATGGCATGGTGCCCGCAGAACCCTTCACTAGCCACAAAGCACAGAATGGGCAGGCGAAACGCCAGTGAACAGTCATCATTTTTCTGATCTTTTTGGAAGCTAAAAAAAAGCTTCTGTATAAGTCTTTTAGCTCGGTATCCATCCATTTGGTGGAACAGCCCTTTCAAATGTTGCCGTTGTAGCCGACACATTGTGAGTGTTGCCTTCAAAACGAACATCTGCAGAAATATACGCAGCATTTTATCACGGGGGATATTATACTGATACACGCACACGTCTGCATGTTACATCTGGAGACCGTTTATACCAAAATGAGCAAAAAAAAATAAAAAAATTGAGAATCTCCAGATTGCTCTGTAACAGATATAACAGACCGGTCCTCTACCCTCGCCTGCCTGTTTCTCGTTTGTCCCCACGTGATTTTCGCCTCGCACATTCCTCGAAGGGCAAATTTTTGGACAAATATTACATCGGTCATTTTGCGCACATATGCTCCAATAAAACATTCTCGGATCATTCATGCCCGCGGCGCGGCGAGAATGACAGACAATGCGGAAGTTCTGCGTGGCTGCCAAAGGCGCCATATTTCCCCGGAGAAAGCACCTGCTGGGGGAGCAGTGATTGGCTGCCAGGATTTGGCGTTTCAAGCTGGAAAAGGTGACATCTTGCAGGGTGCGGATGCCGCATGTAAAATATGATTGCAGCAAAAGAAAACAGATTCCCTCAGTTCTGCTGTTTGCTAACTGAAGGGTCTAAGAAAACGAAAAAAACAGGCTTCTTATTGTTTAACAAGTAGGTCCACCCAATGTTTTCAGAGAGAAATTCTTCAGTTTTTTATTTCTTCTTGTCAGTTAATGAAATCCCTGCACCGAAGTCTGTGCACCAATGTGCCCATTATGAGGGGTTGCCACCATCCCTATGTGGAGTTCCTGGGTCTTTACACCTGTTGTGCCCATTATGAGGAGTTCCCGCCATCCCTATGCTGAGCTCCTTGGTCTGTAGAGCTGCTGTGCCCAGTATGAGAGGTTCCTACCATCCCTGTGCTGAGTTCCTGGGTCTGTACACCTGCTGTGCCCATTATGAGGGGTTTCCACCATCCCTGTGCTGAGTTCCCAGGTTTGTACAGCTGTACCCATTATGAGGGGTTCCCACCATCCCAACACTGAGTTTCTGGGTCTGTACACCTGCTGTGTCCATTACGAGGGGTTCCCACCATCCCTGTGCTGAGTTTCCAGATCTGTACACCTGCTGTGCCCATTACGAGTGGTTTCTGCCATCCCTGTGCTGAGTTCCCGAGTCTGTACACCTGCTATGCCCATTATAAGGGGTTCACACCATCCCTGTGTTGAGTTCCTGGGTCTGTACACCTGCTGTGCCCATTATGAGGGGTTCCCACCATCCCTGTGCTGAGTTCCAGAGACTGTACACCTGCTGTGCCCATTATGAGGGGTTCCCACCATCCCAACACTGAGTTTCTGGGTCTATACACCTGCTGTGCCCATTACGAGGGGTTCCCACCATCCCTGTGCTGAGTTTCCAGATCTGTACACCTGCTGTGCCCATTAGAGAGTGGTTCCCGCCATCCCTGTGCTGAGTTCCCCAGTCTGTACACCTGCTATGCCCATTATAAGGGGTTCACACCATCCCTGTGTTGAGTTCCCGGGTCTGTACATCTGCTGTGCCCATTATGAGGGGTTCACAACATCCCTGGGCTGAGTTTCTGGGTCTGTACACCTGATATGCCCATTACGGGTGGTTCCCACCATCCCAGCACTGAGCTCCTGGATCTGTACACTTGCTCTACCCATTATGAAGGGTTCCCACCATCCCTGAGCTGAGTTCCTGGGTCTTTACACCTGCTGTGCCCATTATGAGGGGTTCCCACCATCCCAGCTAGGTTTTTCCTTATTCTATATTACGGAGAATGTAACAGGAGGCGCAGGAACAAGAAATGTAATACAAAGTTGGCCAGAACTATATAAAAGAGATCCCATGTTCCCAAGAGCTATACAAAAACAGCAGATGACTTAGTCCATCAGACCCTACCTATAACAACAATACTAGTTTTGGGTGTGCTGCCCCTTCAAAGCCGAATAGTCCCTGCTCTCCAAGAGCTTGCAATCTAGGATCCCTATTCCACATACATACATACCAGCATGTCTTTGGAGCGTGGGAGAAAGCCCATTCGAGTACAGAAAGAAAAGGCAAACGCCATGCAGATAGGACCCAATCCAGGAATTGAACCAGGTTGGCAGTGCCACAATGCAGAAGTGCTAACCACAAAGCCACTGTGCTGCTGAATGTTAAACATGTACCTAAAAACACAAATGAAATACATATATGGGGGATGCTTTACCTGCTAAAAGATTTGTACTTCTGTTCATCCATTCCTGAGATTTACACAGTCCTGTCACACAACACAGTCCTGCCTGGCAGGGGATAGGTACCTGATTTTTCTGCAGCAGTAAACTAACCCTTACAGGTCTTGTCCCTCCCCCAGCCCATTACTGGACTGTAAAAGACAAAGCAGCAGACTGACAAATTCACCTCTCAGTCACTCTGCTCTTTTGTGTTGGAGGGTCGTGGTTTGGAAGAAGGCAAAGCTGATTTGATACACATGGAACCGAGCAGCTCTCTGATGGGCGCTTTGAAGTCAGAGACTAAGCAAATGAGCGGGTGAATGTGTTGAAGGGGCATGGATTGAGGGGAGGCCAAGTTGAAGCTGATTTGATACACATAGAACCGTGTGGGCTTCCATCTTTTTCTTTCATAGTTGGTCAATCGGGGGAGAAAGGCCCCTTTAAAAAGTCATAGACTGAGGTAACGAGGGGCATGGCTTGGGAGGAGGCAAAGCTGGGTGGCTCTCTGATGTGCACTTCTATCATTTCCTTTCACAAATGGTCAATCGTGAAAGACAAGCCCCTTTGAAGTTATAGACCAAGCCTATGAGTGGGTGAAACGTGTTTGAGGGGCACGGATTGGGATGAGACGAAGCTGAAGCTGATTTGATACACAGAACTGGGTGGCTCTCTGATGTGCAAGTCTACCTTTTCCTTTCACAGTTGGTCAATCGAGCGAGATGGGCCCCTATGAAGTCATAGACTAAGCCCATGACTGGATAAAAAACGTTGGATGGTCGTGACTTGGGAGGAGGTGAAGCTGAAGCTGATTTGATACACCTAGAACCGAGCAGCTCTCTGGTGGGCACTTCTATCTTTTCCTTTCACAGTTGGTCAATCAGGTGAGATGGGCCCCTATGAAGTCAGAGACTAAGCAAATGAGCGGGTGAATGTGTTGGAGGGGCATGGATTGAGGGGAGGGAACGTTGAATCTGATTTGATACACATAGAACCCTGTGAGCTTCCATCTTTTTCTTTCATAGTCGGTCAATCGGGGGAGAAATGCCTCTTTAAAGTCATAGACTAAGCCGACAAGTGGTTGAAATACGTTGGAGGGGCGTGGCTTGGGAGGAGGCAAAGCCAAAGCTGATTTGATACACATGAACCAGGTGGCTCTCCGATGTGCACTTCTATTGTTTCCTTTCACAAATGGTCAATTGTGAAAGACGGGCCCCTTTGAAGTTATAGACCAAGCCCATGAGTGGGGGAAATGCGTTTGAGGGGCACGGATTGGGATGAGACTAAGGTGAAGCTGATTTGATACACAGAACCGGATGGCTCTCTGATGTGCGCTTCTATCTTTTCCTTTCACAGTTGGTCAATCGAGTGAAACGGGCCACTTTAAAGTCATAGACTAAGCCCATGAGCTTTTGAAACGCTTTGAAGGGGGAGGAGATGAAGCTAAAGCTGATTTGATACAGATGGAACTGACAGCTCTCTGGTGAATGCATCTATTTTATCCTTTCACAGTTGGTCAATCAGTTGATATGGGACCCTATGAAGTCATAGACTAAGCCTTTGAGCAGGTGAAACACGTTGTAGGGGCTTGGCTTAAGAGGAGGCAAAGCTGAAGTGGATTTAATACACCAGTGTGCCCTTCAATCTATTCCTTTCACAGTTGGTCAATCGAGCTTGATGGTCCCCTTTGAAGTCATAGACTAAGCCCATGAGTAGGTAAAACACGTTGGAGGGTCGTGGCTTGGGAGGATGTGAAGCTGAAGCCGATTTGATACACCTAGAATCGGGCAGATCTCTGGTGTGCTTTTCTATCTTATCCTTTCACAGTTGGTCAATCGGGTGTGACGGGCCACTTTAAAGTCATAGACTAAGCCCACGAGCTTGTGAAATTCTTTGGAGGGGGCGTGCCTTGGGAGGAGATGAAGCTTAAACTGATTTGATACACATGGAACTGGCAGCTCTCTGGTGAATGCATCTATTTTATCCTTTCACAGTTGGCCAATCAGGTGATATGGGACCCTCTGAAGTTATAGACTAAGCCCTTGAGCAGGTGAAACACGTTGTAGGGGCTTGGCTTAAGAGGAGGCGAAGCTGAAGTGGATTTAATACACCAGTGTGCCCTTCAATCTATTCCTTTCACAGTTGGTCAATCTGAAGGGCCCCTTTGAAGTCAGCATTTGGCAGGGTTTGGAATTACCGGGTGGAACGTGGTGGGGCATTGAGCGCCATCTTCTGTCTGACTGGGTCTCGGCGAGCACTTTTATTAATGAATTATTGATTACAGAGCTGCATTATTGATATAGTTTAGCGTTCAGCTATAAAATATAAAATAAAGATTCCTAAAAATTCCAAAATGTGCCATCCAGGCTCAACCCAAAACCCTTTTTAGAGCAGGAGGCGTAATTGAACGGCAATATTTGTACAAATTTCGAGCAGTTTGAAAAGTCTCGCTCATCTTCTGTCGGTGACTCATTTGACTGTCATCTAGATCTATAAAAAAAAGAAAAAGAAAAAAGAAAAAGAAAAAGTCTTGCAGCCCCGAGCGCTGTCTAGTCAAGATGACAGGCAGCTCGAGCGCTAAGCTGTGTACAGGAATAACTTAGTTACAGAAAAGGCTGCTGGCGCTGTAATAAAGAGTTTAATGGACAGAAAGCCTCTTCTGCCGTCCTTGGGGTAACACTAAATCGCTTTTTATTGTAGTTTTCACAGATGTTAGTGAGTTATCCATTCTTCTAATCGTACTAGAAGCTGGCACATCAATCTAAAATAAGAAGACCGACCTAGTCAATTTTAGCGCGTCCTTTCTTAATGTAATAGACTTGTGTCACTCCTAGGTCACTTTTACCGATACAAACACAATCCAGGCAAATAAAAAAAGAATCAAGATTGGCTCTTAAGCGCTATTAGAAAAAGAAACGTGAGTTCCAGTTCTCGTATGTATATTCTCTGTGAGCTAATTTGATGGACAACGTATATATACAGTATATATTTCTTTTTACCTTAAAGCTGAATTAGGCTACATTATAGGACACTATTCCTCCCACTGACACCAATGATGGAGCACTATTCCTCCTACTGACACCAAAAGTGAGACACTATTCCTCCCACTGATACCAGTGATGGAGTATTATTTCTCTCACTGATACCAATGATGGGACACTATTCCTCCCACTGACACCAAAAGTGAGACACTATTCCTCCCACTGATACCAGTGATGGAGTATTATTTCTCTCACTGATACCAATGATGGGACACTATTCCTCCCTCTGATACCAATGATAGGACACTATTCCTCCCTCTGATACCAATGATGGGACACTATTCCTCCCACTGATACCAATGATGGGACACTATTCCCCCCACTGATACCAATGATGGGACACTATTCCCCCCACCGATACCAATGATGGGACACTATTCCCCCCACTGATACCAATGATGGGACACTATTCCCCCCACTGATACCAATGATGGGACACTATTCCCCCCACTGATACCAATGATGGGACACTATTCCTCCCACTGATACCAATGATGGGACACTATTTCTTCCACTGATACCAATGATGGGACACTATTCCTCCCACTGATACCAATGATGGGACACTATTCCTTCCACTGATACCAATGATGAGGTACTATTCCTCCCACTGATACCGATGGTGGGGCACTATTCCTTCAACTGATACCAGTGATGGAGTACTATTTCTCTCACTGATACCAAATGGTAGTGCACAATTCCTCCCACTGATACCAATGATGGGGCACTATTCATTCAACTAATACCAATGATGAGACACTATTCCTCCCACTGATACCAATGATGGGACACTTTTGCTCCCACTGATACCAATAATAGGACACTATTCCTCCCACTGATACCAATGATGGGACACTATTCCTCCCACTGATACCAATGATGGGACACTATTCCTCCCACTGATACCAATGATGGGACACTATTCCTTCCACTGATACCAATGATGGGTCACTATTCCTCCCACTGATACCAATGATGGGGCACTATTCCTCCCACTGATGCCAATGGTGGAGCACAATTCCTTCAACTAATACCAACAATGGGGCACTACTCCTCCCACTGATACCAATGATAAAATACTATTTCCCCCACTGACACTGATGATGGGGCATTATTCCTCCCATTGATAGGAATGAAGAACTACTCCTCCCACTGATAGGAATGAAGGAGAACTTCTCCTCCCACTGACAACAATGATAGGACACTTCCTCTCACTGATGGGGCACTAGTCCTACCACTGCCACCAACGATGTGGCACTATTCCTTCCATTATTTTTAATGATGGGCACCATTCCTCCTACTGATAGGAATAATGGGGAATTATTCCTACCACTGACAGCAACAATGTAGCCCTATTCCTTCCATAATACCAAAAAAATTTGACATTTTTCTACTCCCACTAGCCACAGTCCGACTCTCCTAATGTCTGAAGGACAATAAACTGGCCCTGTGTTTAGTGAGTTAGGAGAACCCTGCTCTAGTGACTATTGGAAGATAACAAATTGTTCCAAAATTAAACTCATTTACCAAAGATGTCTATGGAAATTTCTAAGCATCACATACGGAGAATGTATGACAAATGAGGTCATCTGGAAATGCAGTAGCCTGCAGAAGCTAGAAGATATTGTCACTGATCAGGCTAGCTGGACACAGCCTGCGTCTATCCAGGCCACTACACGCCCAAAATTGAAATACCTAGAGGCGATTCAGTTCGCATTGTGCGCTATACAAGTATTTCATTCATTCATTCATTCAAATACGATGGACACCGCCACCTGGAAAGAAGCAGGAAACATAGCAGGCCACCAACAACCTGGCAGTCTACCTTTAAAATGGACTTGAAAGCCATCATGCTCCCATGGGCTGAGGCTCAACCGGCCAAGGCCGATAAAATCTGATCAAGAGCTGTGCACTTGTGCAAAATTGCAGAGCAGGAACTAAGTCATGTGTAGCTGCAAATTCTGTGTAAATGATACGTCCATCCATTAACACAGCAAGCCTAACCTCATAGTAGAGCTATCATTAGGCAAGCACTTGACACAAGACACAAATCGGTCCTCCAAGTCACCTGGTATACCCAATGTCTGCCTGGTTTATGGCTAGCAGAGATATCAGTACGAGTGACCTCCAGGCTTTTGAAGAACTGGCTGTCTAAGTGATACAATCTTGGAATAACATTCCTCAAGAAGCCATCCAACATCTTTTTGATTCAATGTCTGACAGAATAAATGAATGTATCACTGTACAGGCTATACATCTTATTGATTTTCATTGAATAAGCGGAATAAGATTGTTTCAAATTTCACAGTGTAATCATTTATTCTAGCTACTATCTATAATTATTTTACAAGCTGTCATCAAAATCTATAAATTCCTTATAGGAGATGCACATTCTATTTTGACCATTGATTTTCTTGGGGGTTCCAGCGGCAAAATCTCCTCTTTTGGAGGGCTCACCTTTGCCACAAACCCGCCAAAGAGGAGATTCTGGTACATCCTCCATATTGAAAATTTAAAGTGGTCTCAACCTCAGAAATAATTTTTTATGTTAAGTACAGCACGATAAGTAATGTATCAGTGTTACACTTCAAACTATTTAGGACCTATCTCACCAGCTATTTAGTGCCATCTTTGTTCAGGCATCATCCAGGGCCACCATCTACTTCCTGGACTGAGATGACAGTTCAGAGATGAGATAGTCGTGTAAATCCTGGTGCCTGTGAAGTTTTTGGCTTTGTTTACCATTATTTGGCCCCTGTTGCAGATTCTGGCCTTGTGACTTGCTAATCTTGCTGCCATCCATAGCCATAAAGTCACTACACCACTGTTGGGGTCTATAGGTCCTTATAAGGACCCAGTCAAGGGACCCAATGAGGAGCTGCCAATATCAACAGGCAGCAACATAGGAACCCCAAAGAAGAATCCTTACCCTCTACAGCAAGGAAGCTAGATCCATTGCATCACATGACCATATGTGTAGTGCACCCCCTAAGGAGCATCTTGAACTTGGTTAATTTCCCCCAGTTAAACTACACCCGGCCAGGCACACAAAATGTTCTCCACTCTCTCCCTGTCTCGAATGAACAGTCTAGGGATGTCTTTTTAAGGTTTTATTGTAATGGTGAACTTGGATGGTGAAAGGAGCATGGGATACCCTAAAACTGGTGAACTGAACTCTGTGAGGACTCTTGCTGAGCGGCACAAAATGTCCCACAGAATCTCTAATGCTGATGGGTGACTATGACTTCTCCCAAAAGACCAAAAGCTACAAATAGTCACTAACTTCCACCACTTGAGTCATCTACTCATGCCAAGAGACCATTGGTTGCCCACCTCTGATCTCCATTGAGCACCCTTCAGTGAAGGAGACACAGATACACACTACCATAGGACAGCTGGACACGTTTCCCACAACTTCCTCATGGCACTCTCCAGTGAGCTAATCCAGACCCAATGTGATTCCAGGACTACGCTTTGCAAATAGGCCTCCCCAGCTAAGGCTCCAGTTGGGACCTCAATATCTTATAGTTGGCACCTCCAAAAATCCTGCCCTAGGGGTAGTGCCCCTGCACAGGGGTCTTCTCCAGTAGGACTGGACCCAGGAACTCTCTCCCTATGTGTCAGGTCTTAGATGATTTATGGGCTCTCCAGACACCTACTGGGCACATTCCCCAGGGGTTGTCTGGATCCCCCATAAATATTCAGGCTGACCAATCTGTTCTTTCTCCCACTATGATTCTATAATCATCTAGAATACAGAGGAATGTAATCAGAGCAGCAGCAGAATTGACCTCTGCTCCACTGATTACAGAGGAGCTGAATTGAATTCCCTATCAACCTGCACTTACTAGGAGGGTGCTCCACATGGATTTTGAGAATTATTTGGGGATTTTACAACAGGATTTTTAAAAATTTCCTGCAGTGATTAGCTAGACAGGGTTGAAGGGTATTGTTTGTTGGGGGGGGTTAAGAAAATAAACATAAACTTAAAAAAATAAAAATAAAAAAAAACTTACCGTACATCCCACCTTCTTGTGTCCTCCATAAGCAAGAAAAAAAAATGGAAAATATCAGTAGCACACCATTGTTGAAATACAAAAATAGGACATTTATTTGTCCTTGGTGAGGGTGACATCAATAGACCTTCTAGGATTCCAGGAAATCTGACATCGCACAGGGTACGGGAGCCCATGCTTGCGGAAAATGGGGTCCTCAGCTTTCCCAGGATCCTGGGAGAAGGTCCATTGATGTCACCTCACCTACAGGGAGCGTAGTGATGTCACCCTCACCTACAGGGAGCGTAGTGATGTCACCCTCACCTACAGGGAGCGTAGTGATGTCACCTTCACCTACAGGGAGCGTAGTGATGTCACCCTCACCTACAGGGAGCGTAGTGATGTCACCTTCAACTACAGGGAGCGTAGTGACGTCACCCTCACCTTCAGGGAGCGTAGTGATGTCACCTTCACCTACAGGGAGCGTAGTGATGTCACCCTCACCTACAGGGAGCGTAATGATGTCCCCTTCACCTACAGGGAGCGTAGTGACGTCACCCTTACCTACAGGGAGTGTAGTGACGTCACCCTCACCTTCAGGGAGCGTAGTGTTGTCACCTTCACCTTCAGGGAGCGTAGTGATGTCACCCTCACCTACAGGGAGCGTAGTGATGTCACCCTCGCCTACAGGGAGGGTAGTGACGTCACCCTCACCTACAGGGAGCGTAATGACGTCACCCTCACCTACAGGGAGTGTAGTGACGTCACTCTCACCTACAGGGAGCGTAGTGATGTCACCCTCACCTACAGGGAGCGCAGTGACATCACCCTCACCTACAGGGAGCGTAGTGACGTCACCCTCACCTACAGGGAGCGTAGTGATGTCACCCTCACCTACAGGGAGCGCAGTGACATCACCCTCACCTACAGGGAGCGTAGTGACGTCACCCTCACCTACAGGGAGCGTAGTGATGTCACCCTCACCTACAGGGAGCGTAGTGATGTCACCATCACCTACAGGAAGCTTCCGGAAGATGGGGGTGTAAGGAGGTTATTTTTTAATATATTTTCTCTTGATTTCTTTCTCTTTAACCTGACATTATGTAATCTGGAGGCAGGGGACTACTCAATAAGCGAACCTGATAAGTGGACAAAAGAGTATTTTTATGCTCACCCTGTATTATGCTTAAAAATAACCTTCATGCTTGTTGAAGATAAAACCACCCTGGCACAGAATTTTCCTCACGTTTATTACATTTTACTACACCGAGCAAATTCTCAAGTTGGATAATGTAAACACACTTCAAGTGGGGCAAGGCTGCTTATAGCATGCGAGAAAAGGAAAGGTGGTTGTGTTGATAAGTTTGAACATCCTCACTGGAGGTCATGCAAAGTTCAGAAAGAGTTGAGTAATTGCCACGTTGCAGGGGTCCGTCCAGAAGCATCTCGCTTGTTTTTTTTTTTTTTTGTATTTTTGATGGCTTCCCAGCAGTAGCCACATTTTGATAGATTATAGGACACTAAGGAGCCAAAGGCAGTCATTGGGGGCTTTAACTGTTTTTTTTTTTTTTAAGGGTCAAACTAGGGGAGGTGAAGGTTTAAGGTCAGGACATCCTATAACCAGGTCATTTTGAGCCACCATGAGCTCTATGTCTGGCTTACTATGGCTTGTTATATACCTGGTTTTCTAACAAAAGGGTCTCCATGGCAGGGTGGGCTTTCATAATACCCATCAAAGGTTCAAGAGGTCAGTGGCCCTTTGTGCATTTAGATTAACTGCTCTCTGGGGTCAGCCCTGTAAGTGAGAAGGCTTTGCTTTGGGTTGTGTTTCCTGCTACTAAGGATATCACTCGTAAATCAAAGCTTTGCAGTCATTAACCACCAGGCTTCTTGTGAAAATTGAGATGATTATTTGACACGTTGCACAGAGATTAGGGGTAAAGTAGGGGGTTTACAATGGCGCAGCAAATTTCTGTGAGCAGCTAGTATTTCTTTACTTTAGTTTCTCTCATTCTTAAAGTAGATCTAACCATATAGTTATCTGGAGCAACCTGCATCGAAAACAATTGACGTTTTTTTAAATATAATACTTGCCTTTACATTTTTTTCATCTTTTGTGGCATCTCTGCGATGTGAAGCTGTTGTAGAAACGACTCTTACCAGCCAAGACGGTTAAATGATTACCGGTATTTACATATATAGCGCTGATAATTTACATATATATATATATATATATATATATATATTGCACATTCACATCAGTCCCTGCGCTCAAGGAGCTTACAATCTAAGGTCCCCAACTCACATTCATACTTTCACATACTAGGGCCAATTTTACCCAGGAGTCAATTAACCCACCAGCATGTCTTTGAAGTGTGGAAGGAAACTGGAGTGCCTAGAGAAAACCCATACAGGCACAGGGAGAACATACAAACTCCAGGCAGATAATGCCATGGTTGGGATTCAAACTGAAGACCCCATCAGGGGTGTAACTATAGGGGGTGTAGCAGTCATGACTGCAACTGGGCCCTGTGATGCAGGGGGCCCATGCAGCCCCCTCTACATATGGCAGGCAGCAGCATAGGCAGCTAGGGGTACCAGTGCACCATGCACACGGGTGGCTGGAGGTGGAGGGTGACTAGCAGAGCTCCATGCTCGACTATCGCACTGGCTGCTCTTTAGTTGTGCATTCCCCGCATGACCTGTGTCCTCGGGCGGCTCCTCAGAGTACCCCTCTCCTGCTCCATGCATTGCCGCTCAGTCCGATGTCTGTTCTCCCCAGCAAGAGCCCGCCCCCCCCGAGTCCGGCCCACACTGCACTGCATACTTCTCCCAGGTACACAAACTTTGAGCACACAGATGCAGTGCAGCCCTATGAGAGCCCCCCGGAGGACACTGAAGGCTTGTCTGCCAGCCCCCCTCCTCCCCCGTCATACACAGATGATGAAAGGTCTTTCTGGGAGATATGCTGATCGCCCGTCCAGCACACTGGATGGAGCCCAGGCAAACATGGATGAGTGTGCGGCCTGCAGCTTGGTCATGGTGAGTGAGAGGACCCCATCCCCCACACACCATTACATACCCCCTTCATCTCCCCCTGGGGACAGGGACCCCTTCTCACGTGGGGACAGGGACCCCCACCTCCCCTGGGGACAGGGACCCCTTCTCACCTGGGGCAGTAACTTCATCTGCCCTGGAGAAAAGGACCTCATCTCTTCTTGGGATGGGGACCCCATCCTGCCTAGGGACAGTCCCCCAATGGGGCACCTAAAAATGTAAAAAAAAAAAAAAAAAAAAAACTACTGATACCAGTGGTGGAACTACAGGGCTCACAAAGGTCATACCTGTGACCACGCCCTGGAGTTCCACCACCAGACTCGGAGGGAAGGGCCCTGACTGGGGTTCAGGGGGGCCCTTCATGGTTTCTTGCATCGGGGCCCTGAAGGTTCTAGTTACGCCACTCGACCCCAGTGCTGCTAGGTAGAAGTGATACCTTTTAGCGATGTGCTTCCTCCCCATGATGATTGAGCTTGGGTTTGGTCTGAACCTGGATTTAAGCTGTCAGTGCCCTTAAGCAGTCCCATGACTATAGTATAACAGATGTCTGTTACTGCTGACCAGCCACCCACTCCATACCTTTCCCCCTTTCCCATTAAAGGAGACCACGCCTTATTGGAGTAATTAGTGGCCGTAGCAGCCCCTTTATTAATAACCAATAAATTTAACATATAACAATAAAACATCTGTTGACTGAAACCGATCGCGTTGGCCTTCTGCAGGACATACCCACCCCATTAACATAAATTATCAAATATACACTGCCGTCCTATTAACAGTAAACTAGGCCTCAAGCTGACATACTAGCTCATAGACAACCAACTATTGACCGCTGTGCACCCTTTCACCAGATTCCATATAAATCATCATTATGTGGAATATCACCAACGAGCCCATATCTCCAATGGGTCCCGCATCACCTTCTCTGTGGGGAGGGGGTATCTTCCTTCACCTGCAATGACCAACACCCGCCAACTGCTACAACATCCATGAAGCAACATCTGAAAAGGAATATATATTATCATATTCAACCAGTACCAGGGGCGGACTGACCATTTGGCCACTCGGGCACTGCCTGAGGGCCCCGGGCCACTAGGGGGCCCCATCAGGGTTGCCAGCCTCAGTAAAACCAGGGACAGTATGTAAAAATCTGTCTTTTTTTTTACATCCTTTTGGTCTAAAAATCCTGAGATTAAAGCTGCCCCACCTCTCCAGTACCTTCTCAGACAATAGAAACATGTCTTTGTATACTGTGTGTACATGTATGTGTATACTGTGTGATTATATACTGTGTGTGTATACTGTGTGGCCTCATAATCTCTGATTGCCTGGGGGCCCCATAAACTCCTATTGCCTGGGGGCCCATAAGTTGTCAGTCCACCCCTGACCAGTACCTAACTCTAGGGAGGGAGGGTGGGGATCTGCCTCCTCTTGAGGCGGGATACGCCGTTGCTTCACTCGCTCCCGGCTCCTCCCCCTTCTCTTAATCAGCCAATCCCCACCATTGTATCCTCCCCCGTTCACTCATTCATGCCAGCCCTCCGTCCATTTTTCTTGTCTGTTTGCTACGGGCTGTTCTTTCCTCGCCCCACAGCTGCACGTAAACAAAGGGTGGGGATGCCTGTGACATCATTGACCTACATGGCCATATTAAGCCACTGTCATTGACCTAATATTACCACATAGCCATTCTAGATTATTGATATAATCAGCAAGCCGCCGCTGCCCCCCGATGTATGGGCAGCTTCCAGGTTCAGACGAACTTGGTTTTGGACCAAACCCAGGCTCATACCTACTGAGCCCTTCTTGTTTTATTGGAAACAATATGAACACAGAGGCAGGAAATGACATCATAGCCTTTTAATTCAGGGGTCTCAAACTGGCGGCCCTCCAGCCGTTGCGAAACTACAAGTCCCATCATGCCTTTGCCTGTGGGAGTCACGCTTGTAACTGTCAGCATTGCAGGGCCCCATGGGAGTGGTAGATTTGCAACAGCTGGAGGGCCGCCAGTTTGGGACCTCTGTTTTAGTTCCTCGAAAGTGAACAATGCATTCAAGGATTAAACATAACACTCACTACCACCTAGTGGCAGAGCCATTAATCACAGTATAATACATGAGAATGGTTGTTGCACCTATGTCTGTAAAAACAGCATGCTAACATCTCTCCGTGGCCTCCTTTCAGGCTCACCCTGTCTACATGTCCATAGGGTGGGCTTTCTGATAGCGACAACCAGGGGTGTAACTATAGGGGGTGCAGCAGTCGCGACCGCAACTGGGCCCTGTGATGCAGGGGGCCCATGCAGCCCCCTCTACATATGGCCGGCAGCAGCAGAGGCAGCTAGGGGTACCAGTGTACCATGCACACGGGTGGCTGGAGGTGGAGGGTGACTAGCAGAGCTCCATGCTCGACTATCGCACTGGCTGCTCTTTAGTTGACTGCATGACCTGTGTCCTCGGCCGGCTCCTCAGAGTACCCCTCTCCTGCTCCATGCATTGCCGCTCAGTCCGATGTCTGTTCTCCCCAGCCAGAGGCCCGCACCCCCCCCGCCGAGTCCGGCCCACACTGCACTGCATACTTCTCCCGGGTAAACAAACTTTAAGCACACAGATGCAGTTCAGCCCTATGAGAGCCCCCTGGAGGACACTGTCGGCTTGTCTGCCAGCCCCCCTCCTCCCCCATCATACACAGATGATGAAAGGTCTTTCTGGGAGATATGCTGATCACCCGTCCAGCACACTGAATGGAGCCCAGGCCAACATTGATGAGTGCGCGGCCTGCAGCTTGGTCATGGTGAGTGAGAGGACCCCATCCCCCACACACCATTACATACCCCCTCCATCTCCCCCTGGGGACAGGGGCTCCTTCTCACGTGGGGACAGGGACCCCCACCTCCCCTGGGACAGGGACCCCTTATCATCTGGGGGCAGTAACTTCATCTGCCCTGGAGAAAAGGACCTCATCTCTTCTGGGGATGGGGACCCCATCCTGCCTAGGGACAGTACCCCAATGGGGCACCTAAAAATAAAAAATAAACTACAGGGCTCACAAAGGTCATACCTGTGACCACGCCCTGGATTTCCACCGCCAGACTCGGAGGGAAGGGCCCTGGCTGGGGTTCAGGGGGGCCCTTCGTGGTTTCTTGCACCGGGGCCCTGAAGGTTCTAGTTACACCACTGACGACAACAGTGGACCATGCCTGTGTACTGTATGCTGATAAGGTCATTTTTACTCTCCATTTAAAGCCTCCATGACAGGGTGACAATGCAGGAACTAAATTGGGAGACAAGGCACAGAGCATTGTCACCCTACAATAGGAAGTGCCTCAACCAGGGCCTTCATGACAGGGTCACCAGCGATTATTGTAATAAAAAGCTGCAGAATTAAAACAATAAAAAAATTACTTTTGGAATCACTTTAACATGTTAAAGCTCATGTAAGATTTTGGTGGTTGGGGCTTTATGATTATTATTATTCAGGATTTATATAAAGCCAACAGTTTGCACGGTGCTTTACAACGCAAGAGCAAACAGTACAGTTACAATCCAATTCAATACAGGACTGCTACTGCCACTTAAAAAAAATATTGATAATAATAATAACAATAGCTGTTTCTAGGTTTGTGATCAGTGGCGGCCGCTCCATTCTGGGCGCTGAACCCGTAATCCATGCGCCCGCCCCCTAATCTACATGCAGGGCACCGGACGCATGGATTTTTAATGGAGGTTTTTCTCTTCTTTTTTTTTGAAGCACATGATTAGAGCCTGAGGCTCTAATTGGCTTAAAAAAAAGGTGGGCTCGGGGCGCAGAGCACTGCGCCCCGAGCCCACCCAGTTGTGTGACAATAGCAAATTAATATTCGCTATTGTCTTCCTGCTTCTCCTCCCGACCAATCAGGAAGCGGGTCTCAAGACCCGATTGGCCGAGAGGAGAAGCGATCGTATTGGCCGGGAGCAGAAGCAGGGGGGGAGGCGGCGAGGAGGAGATGCGGGGTGGGGGGGGGGGGGCGGCGAAGAGGAGATGCGGGGTGGGAGGCGGCAAGGAGGATATGCGGGGGGTGGGGTCGGATGGTTTGTTTGCCCCCACCCAAAAAATAGAGCATCAACCACCACTGTTAGTGATTAAAAAAGTACAGGTGGGTGGGTCAGCATTTTCTAGCAATAGGCAAGCAGTAGGCAGCCTCCATTGTTTTCTCATGACATGTTTACTTTAAAAAAATATCTTTATATTTTAATAGTAAAAAGAATATTCCTACTGTTAATATTAACTTATTTTAGATACAAACAACCTGAATAGACTGTATAATGTCAGCTAGGAACCTATCCTGTTTTTACACCAATAGCACAGTATACCAGGAGCAGTTCTAGAAACACAAATATGCAGCGGCAACAAGGAAAGATGTAAAAACAGCAAGACATAAGAAGAATGTGCATAGAGCAGCAATAAATACGAGCAGCAACTCAAACATAAAAGTTTGTAATGTAATCAGACCAGTATGCATCGTCCTGAACACTGATCAGATCAGGGAGGAAAGGAACGTAGGCGAAGCTCTTGAGCAGTGGCAGCTGGTGCCTCAATTTTTTGGGGGTGGTGGCAAACAAACCACCTGACCCCCTCCCCCCCAGCCCCTGTTCAGTCAATTCGGTTAGTTGGTTGGTCGATTGATCAAACCCCCCACCCCTTGTCGCTAGGTGAAACAAAATCTCCAGCCCCCCCCCACGTCGCTCGCCCATATGCCCATCATCCCCACATCTACCCCTTCCAGGTCAAAAGTATTGGGACACCTGCCTTTACACGCACATGAACTTTATTGGCATCCCAGTCTTAGTCCGTAGAGTTCAATATTGAGTTGGCCCCGCCCTTTGCAGCTATAACAGCTTCAACTCTTCTGGGAAGGCTGTCCACAAGGTTTAGGAGTGTGTCTATGGCAGAGGTCTCAAACTGGCGGCCCTCCAGCTGTTGGGAAAACAAGTCCCATGAGGCATTGCTCGGCTGAAAGTTACAAGCCTGACTCCCACAGGCATAGGCATGATGGGACTTGTGTTTCTTAACAGCTGGAGGGCCTCCAGTTGGAGACCTCTGGTCTATGGGATGTTTGACCATTCTTCAAGAAGCACAAAAGTGTTCTATTGGATTGAAGTGCAGGCCAGTCAAGTTCCTCCACCCCAAACTCGTTCATTCATACTATATTGCCAAAAGTATTGGGCCACCCCTCCAAACCATTTGGTGGAGGGGGGATTATGGTGTGGGGTTGCTTTTCAGGGGTTGGGCTTGGCCCCTTAATTCCAGTGAATGGAACTCTTAAGGTGTTAGCATATCAAGTCATTTTGGACAATTTTATGCTCCCAAATTTGTGGGAACAGTTTGGGGATGGCTGATTCCTGTTCCAACATTGCACAAAGCAAGGTCCATAGAGACAGGGATGAGTTTGGGGTGGAGGAACTTGACTGGCCTCCTTAAGGTTTTTTGGCTGTCGCTTGGCAACTCAAAGTTTCAGCTCCGGCCATACATTTTCTATAAGATTAAGGTCTGGAGACTGTCTAGGCCACTCCATGATCTTAAAGTGGTTGTTAAGCTACTACACTATAAACATACCATCCCCTCTGTAAAATAACATTATGTGACCCTATGTCTGTGTTATATAAATAAGCTGCCGATCTGTACCCATATCAGAGCATCTCCTGGCACTCACGCGACTCCTCGGCTGTCTCTCCTCTGCCCGGCTGACAGCTATAGTGGGTGGGGCCGAGCACTCCTGCTGACGCTGATGGGGGAGGAGAGGTGAGAGAGAACCGAGGAGTCACGTGAGCGCCGGGAGATGCTCCGTGATGTTATTTTACAGAGGAAATGGTATGTTTATAGTGTAGTTATAATAGCAGCAGGAGGGGAGGGCTGGGGAGTGGACGGAGCTGACAGACAGGGAGGCGAGGGGGGAGAGAATGGGGGAGAGCACAGAGGATAGCTGCAGATGACAGAGTTAAACTAACCACAGTGTCAGAGCTCAGCAGCCATAATAAACCGTGGTCAGTTTAGCCAGGCAGAGTCAGCCAGGTGTTTTAGGTGATACAGGGGGCCAAATTACACAGCACAAACACTGTGATGTTATTCATGCTTTAGAGGACAGGATCTGTTTTTTTTTGTTTTTTTTTAGGGTTACAAACACTTCAGTGTGGTTCTTCTTAAAGCCACTCCTTAGTTGCCTTGGCGGTATGTTTTGGGTCATTGTCATGCTGGAAGACCCATCCACAACCCATCTTCACTGTTCTGGCTGAGGGAAGGAGGTTCTCATCCAAGAATTTACAATACATGGCCCCGTCCATTGGCCCCTCAATGCGGCAAAGTCGGCCTGTACCTTTAGCAGAGAAACGGCCCCAAAGCATCATGTTTCCACCTCCATGCTTGACTGTAGGGATGATGTTCTTAGGTTCAGGGTCGGCATTTTTCTCCCTCCAAACACGGCAAGTCGAGTTAATGACAAAGAGCTCAATTTTGGTCTCATGTGACCACAGCACGTTCTCCCAATCCTTCTTTTAATCATTTAGATGTTCATTGGAAAACTTCAGACGGTCCTGTACATGTGACTTTTTGAGGAGGGGGACCTGTGGGTGCTGCAGGATTTCAATCTATGGCGGCGTATTGTGTTACCAATGGTTGGTTTGGTGACTGTGGTCCCAACTGCCTTGAGATCATTCACAAGCTCCTCCCATGTAGTTCTGGGTTGATCCCTCACTTTTCTCATGATCATCCTCACCCCATGAGGTGAAATCTTGCATGGAGCTCCAGACCGAGGGCGACTGAAGGTTATTTTGTATTTCTTCCTTTTGCGAATAATCGCTCCAACACAGTTTTCTCCTTCTCACCATGCCGCTTATTGATGGTCTTGTAGCCCATTCCAGCCTTGTGCAGGTCTACAATCTTGTTCCTGTCGTCCTTTGACAGCTCTTTGGTCTTGCCCATGATGGTGAGGTTTGAATGGGAGAAAGAGATTCTGTGGACAGGTGACACATAGCGAGTTGTCTTTAAGAGCACCTTCCTAAATTGGCAGGACTAATCTGTGGGAGCCAGAATTGTTGTTGTTTGGTAGGGGATCAAATAATTACAGTATCTCACAAAAGTGAGTACACCCCTCACATTATGTGAATATTTTATTCTATCTTTTCATGTGACAACACTGAGGAAATGACACTTGTCTACAATGAAAAGTAGTGAGTGTACAGCTTGTATAACAGTGTATATTTGCTGTCCCCTCAAAATAACTCAACACACAGCCATTAATGTCTAAACCGCTGACAACAGAAGTGAGTACACCCCTAAGTGAAAATGTCAAAATTGGGCACAAAGTGTCAATATTTTGTGTGGCCACCATTATTTCCCAGCACTGCCTTAACCCTCTTGGGCATGGAGGTCACCAGATCTTCACAGGTTGCCACTTGAGTCCTCTTCCCCTCCTCCATGACGACATCACAGAGTGGGTGGATGCTAGAGACCTTGTGTTCCTCCACCTTCTATTTGAGGATGCCCCACAGATGTTCAATAGGTTTTAAGCCTGGAGACATGCTTGGCCAGTCCATCACCTTTACCCTCAACTTCTTTAGCAAGTCAGTGGTCGTCTTGGAGGTGTGTTTGGGGTGGTTATCATGTTGGAATACTGCCCTGCGGCCCAGTCTCTGAAGGGAGGGGATCATGCTCGGCTTCAGTATGTCACAGTACATGTTGCCATTCATGGTTCCCTCAATGGACTGTAGTTCCCCAGTGCCGGCAGCACTTATGCAGCCCCAGACCATGACATTCCCACCACCATGCTTTTATACTCTTCACCTGGTTGCCGCCACACACGCTTGACACCATCTGAACCAGATAAGTTTATTTTGGTCTCATCAGACCACAGGACATGGTTCCAGTAATCCATGTCCTTACTCTGCTTGTCTTCAGCAAACTGTTTGTGGGCTTTCTTGTGCATCATCTTTAGAAGAGGCTTCCTTCTGGGATGACAGCCATGCAGACCAATTTGATGCAGTGTGCGGCGTATGGATTGAGCACTGACAGGCTGACCTCCCACCCCTTCAACCTCTGCAGCAATGCTGGCAGCACTCATACATCTATTTTCCCAAAGACAACCTCTGGATATGACGCTGAGCACGTGCACTCAACTTCTTTGGTCGACCATGGCGAGGCCTGTTAAACCGCTGTATGGCCTTGGCCACTGTGCTGTAGTTCAGTTTCAGGGTCTTGGCAATCTTCTTATAGCCTAGCCCAGTGATGGAGAACCTTGGCACCCCAGATGTTTTGGAACTATATTTCCCATAATGCCCCACTACACTGCAGAGTGCATGAGCATCATGAGAATTGTAGTTCCAAAACATCTGGGGTGCCAAGGCTCGCCATCACTGGCCTAGCCCATCTTTATGTAGAGCAACAATTCTTTTTTTTTTTTCCAGATCCTCAGAGAGTTCTTTGTCATGAGTTGCCATGCTTAATTTCCAGTGACCAGTATGAGAGAGTGAGAGCGATAACACCAAATTTAACACACCAGCTCCCCATTCACACCCAAAACTTTGTAACACGAACGAGTTACACGACACCGGGGAGGGGAAATGGCTAATTTGGCCCAATTTGGACATTTTCACTTAAGGGGGTGTACTCACTTTTGTTGCCAGCGGTTTAGACATTAATGGGGCTGTGTGTTGAGTTATTTTGAGGGGGACGGCAAATTTACACTGTTATACAAGCTGTACACTCACTACTTTACATTGTAGACAAGTGTCATTTCTTCAGCGTTGTCACATGAAAAGATAGAAGAAAATATTTACAAAAATGCGAGGGGTGTACTCACTTTTGTGAGATACTGTATTTTACTCACTGAACTGCAACTCAATTTATAACATTTGTGTTATGTGTTTTTTTTTTTTTCTGGATTTTTGGTTGATATTCTGTCTCTATCATTTAAAATACACCTATGAAAAAAATGATAGACCCTTCATTACTTTGTAAATGGGCAAACGTACACAATCTGTAGGGGATCAAAACAATATGTATATATATAATATATATATATATATATATATATATATATATATATATATATATATATATATATATATATAATGTATGTATGTATGTATATATATATATATATATGTATATATATATGTATGTATATATATATATATATATATATATATATATATGTATGTATATATATATATGTATGTATATATACATACACACACACACACGCGTGAATAAATAAATAACAATACAAAAAAAAAATCACATTATGTTGAAAGGATAGGGCACCTGTAATTGCGACTTTCATAATCCGCCATGGTAATCAAGGGAAACTGTCTTTGGGAATAAGACGACGGCTGGTGGAAACGTCACTTTGGATAAACTTTCAAACTCTCTCTTTTTCTTTTCTTCTACCTGCGTGAATAATGAAGCAATTGGCACCAGTTTAAATTACCAAGTATTGTTAATTTACATCATTAAACCGTGCTGCAGAATAATGTAAAAAGGCACTTAATTAGCAGCCGCGGCGAGCTGCAGGCCATGTATAACACACTTCTCAGACTGGATTTCACAAGCGTATTTTGTTCTTGGGTTAAAAAAAGAAAAACACGCAGTTAATTGTTAATCATTCGCCGTGTAAGGGGATCGGGTTCCTGGAACACCAGGATAACAAAACAAAAATCAGTAATTTGAAAGGAATAACATGTAGAATTCTGGGTGTGTTTCAACAGCGCCAATCATGGTTGGGCTTACGCAAAGATCTGGCTAGCCAAACTCCAGTTTCTATTTTTAAAGTCCTTTGTTCTTCCCTCCTGTGAAAAAAAAAAAATATTAAAGTATATGTACACACTAATAATGAACGTCTTTTATTTGCTCTATTTAGGTCTGTTAGCCCTTGTACACACGGTTGGATATTCCGATGGACAATGTCCGATAGGACCGTGTTGTCGGATAATCCGACAGTGTGTGGGCTCGATCGGACTGTTTCCGTCAGAATATCCGACGGACCAAGTTTTCCAGCTGGGCTATAAAATTTTCCGACAACATGGTCCGATCGGACCTTGTCTGATCATGTGTAGAGAATTCCGATCGGACAAAGTGCCACGCATGCTCAGATAAAATTCCTACACCAAAGCTAATGGCTACTAGCCTGAACGTAGTCCCGTCCTAACGAAATAACGTCATCACGTTAAGTATGATCGGATTTTCTGACAACTTTGTCTGACCGTGTGTATGCAACAGTTTCGGACAAAATCAGACGGATTTGGTTGTCGGAATGTCCGACCCGTGTGTACAAGGGCTTAGATGTACCATTTCCAAAAACATTCAGGCAAGTAGCTGCAAACCACACTTGTTAGTAAATTCAGCATATGTACACCACAGCCTGTATGCTGTGTTCCCAAAAGCAAATATCGTGGATATACACTTTTGTTGACCCTACATGATCACTATACTTATGAAATTGCAAATCTTTAAAGAGACCCTATCAGGTCTCCCAAAAAATTAAAACAGCACTCCTGTACTATACTATAAGTAGTATAGTCCCCTTTCCTGTGGCTCATGTTCCCAACCTCCTCTCTGCTCCAACACTGCAGCCTCCATCAGCCGTTTTTGGCATTAGATGCTTCTGGAAGTGCTGGATGCTTGTGTCCTCCTCCATGAGGACAACTAATGCCTCATACACACACGATCAAACAATCCGGTCGTGCAGCAACTTATATAGGGACATCACCGGATGATGTCCCCGCCCATTATGATGTCACAGTCCCAGAGAATGCTGGGACTGTGACATCATAATGGGCAGGGACATCATCCGGCGATGTCCCTATATAAGTCGCCGCACGCCGTGTCCCTGTCATTGTGACCGGAGACAGCGATGAGGCAACATCTCCAGAAGAGAAGAAGAGAAGAACAGAAGAGAAGAACGGAAGGCCAGAAGACAGCGGCGACAGAAGACCGGGCCACCGCTTGTAAAAGAGCTAGAAGAAGGCGCGGTGGCCCGGCAAGAAGAACCGAAGAGGGGGACAAGACCCCCAAAGTCGGAAGAAGAGGGCGGCGGCGGCGAAGAAGAAAGCCGGGCTCCTCCGATAGTAAAAGAGCTAGCAGAAGATAGCGGAGGAGTCCGGCTAGAAGACCCCGAAGACGGAAGAAGACCCCCGGAGCTGTGCAATAAACTATTTTAACCCTTGTGTGTTGTGTTTTTTTTCTTACTTTTTTTTACAGGTGAATGGGTAGGGGTACATTGTACCCCATACTCATTCACATAGGGTGGGGGGCCGGGATCCGAGGGCCCCCTTATTAAAGAAAGAAAGCATAGAGGGCTAAGGAAAGAACCACATTACATGGTAGGGAAAACAAGCAGTGGCAAAGAGGGCTGAGAAAATAACCACATCACGTGGTGTGGGACACCAACAGTGACATAGAGGGCTGAGGAAGGAACCATGTTGTGTGGTGGAAGATACCAGTAATGACGTAGATTTCTGAGGAAGGAACCACATTGTGTGGTGGGAGATACCAGTAATGACCAGTAATGAGTAAAGGGCTGCAGAAGGAACTACACCGTATGGTGGACAATGGCATTGACACAGAGGGCTGAAGATGGAATCACATTGTGTGGTGGAGAACACCAACAGTGACATACGGGTCTGAGGAAGGAGATACCAATAATGCCATAGAGGGCTGCAGAAGGAACTACACTGCATGGTGGACACCAGCAATGACACTGAAGAAGGAACAACATTGTGGGGTGGAGGACACAGACAGTGACATACAAGTCTTAGGAAGGAACCACATCATGTGGTGGGGGATACCAGCAATGCCACAGAGGGCTGAGGAAAGAACCACATTACATGGTTGGGAAAACAAGGAATGTTAAAGAGGGCTGAGAAAAGAACCGAATCCCATGGCATGGGACATTCACAGTGACATAGAGGGCTGAGGAAGGAACCACATTGTGTGGTGGGGGACACCAGCATTGACACAGAGGGCTGTGTCATGTGGTGGACACAAGCAATGACATTGGGGATTAAAGAATGAACCACATTGCGTGGAGGAGGATATCAGCAATCACATAGAGGGCTGATAAAAGGAACCACATTACGTGGTAGACACCAACAATAATATAGAGTACTGAGAAAGGGACCATAATTTGCGGTGGGTACACTGGTAATGATGAAATAGAGGGCTGATTAAAGAACCACATTGCATGGTGGAAGACACAAGCATCTAACATTCCTGGAAGTGTTGAATGACAAAGAGCAAAATGGTGGCAACATTGTTGGAATGGAGAAGTGTTATGCCGCGTACACATGACCGGACTTTTCGTCGGACTAAGACTTTCGGCGGAGTTCTGACAGAGTTCTCATGGACTTTTCGAATGAACGGACTTGGCCACACACAATCCCACCAAAGTCCGACGGATTGGAACGTGATGACGTACGACTGGACTAGAATAAGGAAGTTCATAGCCAGTAGCCAATAGGTGTCGGTTTTTGTCCGTCGGACCAGCATACACACGACCGGATTTCTCAGTAGGAACTGGGTCCGGCGGAAAAATTTGAAACATGTTCCATTTCTAAAGTCTGACGGATTTTTGCAAATAAAAAGTCCGCTGCAGCCCACACACGATCGAATGGTCTGCCGGAATCGTTCCGTCGGACCTTTGATGTCGAAAAGTCCGGTCGTGTGTACGCGCCATTAGGAGACACAAGCCACTATCTCTTCTAGTGCAGGGGAGTTTGATTTGATTTCTTTGGTCACCTCTCTTTCCATAAATCAGGCCCACTGTCTCCCAGCTTCTGAATGTACCTAACACAAATGCAGCCAATAATGGGGCTCTAATTTTGGAAACCGTAATGCAGGCGGAATCTTACACACCAGTAACTTTCCTGTCCATGTCAATGAACCCCAGATGTGAATCAATATATCTGGAGCATTATCCTACATCATCCCGGCCTTGTTTTGCACACGCAAACTCATGTTAATCTCTCTCATCCTTCGATCGGAAAGGTGATAGATTTTTTTTTTTTTCTTCACCTTGGATATTGTTAAAGCCTGTATTGAAACGAAGGCGCTGCAGACTTCACATGAAATAAAGCCAATCAGCGGAATAATGAAGAACTTAATATCTCCCCAGAGGATATGATTGGGTTTTCATCAAACCAGCCAAGCTTTTCCAGTCATTTACACCAGCTCCATTCCAGGAGGGTGTTACAGCCTATCACAAGTCTTGTCGGCTTTTTTTTCCTTTTTTTTTTGTATGTTATTTTTTTTTTTTTAATCCCCAGTGAGCGTCACTGATTGATAAAGGAATAATTGGGAGGCAGCTAGTGATGCCCACTCTGCTCTCACTCCGCCATCATGGAGAATCATCCTGTCGTGGTGGACACATGGGTGTAACACTGAAGTCCCACTTCCCCGTGATCAGGGAGAGTTAATAAGCTATTTAAACCCTTCAATGCCCTGTGGACATATGTGAGCCGTCAAGGGGGGGAGCTCTGCTGGGGTCTGTGAAATCAAGAGAGAAAGGGGGGGGGGGGAGGGCAGTCATTACGCATGAGGATCCCTTGTGTGGTTAACAAGGTGGAAAAACAAAAGGAAGGAGAGCTCCAGGTCCTTGTGTTAAATGGTCCCATTTCTCAGAAGAGAAAGAAAAGATGTATTCTACAACTATGTAAGATAGATAGATAGATAGATAGATAGATAGATAGATAGATAGATAGATAGATAGATAGATAGATAGATAGATAAATAGATAGATAGATAGATAGATAGATAGATAGATAGATAGATAGATAGATAGATAGATAGATAGATAGATAGATAGATAGATAGATAGATAGATAGATAGATAGATAGATGACTTCTCCCCTTCATGCCTCTGTATGGACCCATCCAAAGTTTTAAATAAAGATACAATGTCTGGAAAACAACTTCTGCTGTGCTTTCCCTTTAAATGAGATAGATAGATAGATAGATAGATACATAGATAGATAGATAGATAGATAGATAGATAGATAGATAGATAGATAGATAGATAGATAGATAGATAGATAGATAGATATTCAGGTTGAGAAAAAGACACAAGTCAATCCAGTTCAACCTTAAAAAGATAGATAGATAGAAAGGATAGCAGATAATTAACTGTGAAGGGATTGATGGAAGAAAAGAAAGAAAGAAAGAAAGAAAGAAAGAAAGAAAAAGAAAGAAAGAAAGAAAGAAACTACAGCAGATAATGGACTGTGGCGGGATAGAAGGAAGAGAAAAAAACTAAGAAAAGAAAGGAATGGATGTAAAAGAAAGACTAGCAAATAATGAACTGTGAAGGAATGGGTGGAAAAATAAAAATAAAAAGGAATAAAGATGTTAAAAAAAGAAAGAAAGAGATAAGGGACTGTGATAGGATATATGAAGGAAGGAAAAAAAAAAAGAGAAAGAATAGCAGATAATAAACTGTGAAGGAATGAATGGAAAAGGAAAAGAAAAAGGAATAAGGATATATAAAAAAATAAATAAAGAAAGTAAGTATAGCAGATAATGAACTGTGAAGACGCAGGATCTTTCATTCTATTACTGATAATGGGGTACTTTGACGCAGAAAGTGGGCTTAGCAATATATGACCATATAGCGTGACCAACAGGGCCATCTTAATAGCATCATGGGCCCCTGGGCAAAGTAATGCTCTGGGGCCCCTACAGTGGAGACAGTGCAGGTAAACAGATATCAAGTAGATAGGAGCCTTTTGGGTGGAGCTCCGCATTAACTACATGAACAATCATTCTGTACAGAAAAGAAACAGTGGGAAAATACGATATACTTAACCACTTTCAGACCGGACCATTTTGCTGGTAAATGACCAGAGGTCTTTTTACACTTTGGCACTGCGCTGCTTTAACTGGTAATTGCGCGGTCATGCAATGTTGTACCCAAACAAAATTTGCGTCCTTTTCTTCCCACAAATAGAGCTTTCTTTTGATGGTATTTGATTGCCTCTGTGATTTTTATTTTTTGCGATATAAACGTAAAAAGACCGCAAATTTTGAAAAAAAATGATATTTTCTACTTTTTGTTATTAGAAAAATCCAATAAACTCAATTTTAGTCATACATTTAGGCCAAAATGTATTCAGCCACATGTCTTTGGTAAAAAAAAAGTCAATAATTGTATATTTATTGGTTTGCGCAAAAGTTGTCACATCTACAAACTAAGGTACGTTTTCTGGAATTTACGCAGCTTTTAGTTTACGACTGCCTATCTCATTCCTTGAGGTGCTAAAATGGCAGGGCAGTACAAAACCCCCCCAAATGACCCCATTTTGGAAAGTAGACCCCCTAAGGAAATTGATAAGAGGCATGTTGAGCCCATTGAATATTTTATTTTTTTGCCTCAAGCGATTGAATAATGACAAAAAAAAAATTTTTTTTTTTTTTTTACACAAAGTTGTCACTAAATGATATATTGCTCACACATGCTATGGGCGTATGTGAAATGACACCCCAAAATAAATTCTGCTGCTTCTCCTGAGTATGGGGATACCACATATGTGGGACTTTTTGGGAGCCTAGCCGCGTACGGGACCCCGAAAACCAAGCACCGCCTTCAGGCTTTCTAAGGGCGTAAATTTTTGAGTTCACTTCTCACTACCTATTACAGTTTTGAAGGCCATAAAATGCCAAGATGGCACAAAACCCCCACAAATGACCCCATTTTAGAAAGTAGACACCCCAAGCTATTTGCTGAGAGGCATGTTGAGTTCATGGAATATTTTATATTTTGCCACAAGTTGCGGGAAAATTACAAACTTTTTTTTTTTTTTTTTTTTTTTAACAAAGTTGTCACTAAATGATATATTGCTCATGCATGCCATGGGCATATGTGAAATGACACCCCAAAATAAATTCTGCTGCTTCTCCTGAGTACGGGGATACCACATATGTGGGACTTTTTGGGAGCCTAGCCGCGTACGGGGCCCCGAAAACCAAGCACCGCCTTCAGGCTTTCTAAGGGCGTTACAGTTTTGAAGGCCATAAAATGCCAAGATGGCACAAACCCCCCCCCAAATGACCCCATTTTGGAAAGTAAACACCCCTAAATTTAGGGGTACACTAGTGAGACTAGGTAATAAATGGCGGGTGCCCTGAAACTATAAAAAAATAACTAACCAACCAGCGTCACCTGTAACAGTTATATGGTGATCACTGGTGAAAGGGTTAACTAGGGGGCAATTAGGGGGCTTTATGCGGTAGTATATGGGGGTCCCTGGCGCTATAAAAAGCTGCAGCGAACCTAAATACCTACCTGCCTAACTAGCGTCACCTGTGACACTAATACAGCGATCAGAAAAACGATCGCTTATTAGGCTGGGTTCACACTGGAGCGATGCGGGAACGCCACGAATGCGCGGCGGGTTCCCGCATCGCATGCCTCCCGGCGGCAGTTCACACTGCCCTATGCGAACTGCTGGGAGTGTCAGTGAAATGTTACTGACACCCCCAGATCAGTTCGCATATCGCAGTGCGATCTGCAAACTCGGATCGCATGGTGTGAACACCCATGCGATCCGATTCTGCTGCGGGCCAAAAAAAGGGTCCCGTGCGAATTTGCGGCGGGTGCGGCGGGTGTGGCGGGTGCGGCGGGTGCGGCGAATGGCTGAACTCGAATCGCACAGAGATCGGATGTGATTTGCACTGCAGTGCGGTGCGAATCACATCCGTTCTCATAAACCGCTGCAATGTGAACCCAGCCTTAGTGACACTGGCGACGGGGGGTGATCACGGGGGTTAAACCTTTATTGGGGGGGTTAGGGGGGTACATTAGAACTAAAGGGGGCTAACTCTAACTGCCCTAACAGTTATTAGTCACAAATGACACCCGCCGGGTGATCAGGGGGTTAAACCTTTATTAGGTAATAAATGGCGGGTGCCCTGAAACTATAAAAAAATAACTAACCAACCAGCGTCACCTGTAACAGTTATATGGTGATCACTGGTGAAAGGGTTAACTAGGGGGCAATCAGGGGGCTTTATGCGGTAGTATATGGGGGTCCCTGGCGCTATAAAAAGCTGCGGCGAACCTAAATACCTACCTGCCTAACTAGCGTCACCTGTGACACTAATACGGCGATCAGAAAAATGATCGCTTATTAGGCTGGGTTCACACTGGAGCGATGCGGAAACGCCGCGAATCCGCGGCGGGTTCCCGCATCGCATGCCTCCCGGCGGCAGTTCACACTGCCCTATGCGAACTGCTGGGAGTGTCAGTGAAATGTTACTGACACCCCCAGATCAGTTCGCATATCGCAGTGCGATCTGCAAACTCGGATCGCATGGTGTGAACAGCCATGCGATCCGATTCTGCTGCGGGCCAAAAAAAGGGTCCCGTGCGAATTTGCGGCGGGTGCGGCGGGTGTGGCGGGTGCGGCGGGTGCGGCGGGTGCGGCGAATGGCTGAACTCGAATCGCACAGAGATC
This sequence comes from Lithobates pipiens, assembly GCF_037356315.1. Lineage (NCBI taxonomy): Eukaryota > Metazoa > Chordata > Amphibia > Anura > Ranidae > Lithobates > Lithobates pipiens. The sequence continues at coordinate 12,660,844 of NW_027507686.1, read as the reverse complement.
GGATGTGATTTGCACTGCAGTGCGGTGCGAATCACATTCGTTCTCATAAACCGCTGCAATGTGAACCCAGCCTTAGTGACACTGGCGACGGGGGGTGATCACGGGGTTAAACCTTTATTGGGGGGGTTAGGGGGGTACATTAGAACTAAAGGGGGCTAACTCTAACTGCCCTAACAGTTATTACAGTCACAAATGACACCAATGCAAAAAAAAAAAAAAAAAATGACATTGGTGTCACTGTGACTGGGGGGCAGGGGTAATTGGGGGGGTGATCGGGGGGTAAAGGGGGGGTGTGAGTGTGCCTGGCATGTTCTACTGTGTGTGTAGAGTGTTGGTGCAACTCACCGATCCGCTCTCCTCCGTGTCGGAACGAAAAATACTGACACGGAGGAGAGAATACATCACTTCCTCTCCTGTGTTTACATTACAGGAGAGGAAGTGATGTCACCGGGGATTTCTATTCGTCGGGAGCGATCGCGAGGGGGTGGCCATGAATGAATGGCCGCCCCCTCGTCCCGGATCGCTCCCGGACGAAAACCGACCGCCGCAGGCACCGGGCGGGGGCCCGATCGGGCCCCCGACCCGCGGGAGGCAAGGGACGTACATGTATGTCCTTATGCCTGCCCGTGCCATTCTGCCGACGTACATCGGCGTGCGGCGGTCGGCAACTGGTTAAAGTAACAAAGCTGTCCTGTGCATATAATATATCTGCTAGATTGATGTCTCCCCAGCATTCTGACCCCTCTACATCCCAGATATCCCCCCAGCACCCTGACACCTCTACACCCCAGATATCCCCCAGCACTCTGACCGCTCTACATCCCAGATATCTCCCCAGCACTCTGACCCCTCTACACCCCAGATATCCCCCCAGCACTCTGACCCCTCTACATCCCAGATATCCCCCCAGCACTCTGACCCCTCTACACCCCAGATATCCCCCCAGCACTCTGACCCCTCTACATCCCAGATATCCCCCCAGCACTCTGACCCCTCTACACCCCAGATATCCCCCCAGCACTCTGACCCCTCTACACCCCAGATATCCCCCCAGCACTCTGACACCTCTACACCCCAGATATCCCCCCAGCACTCTGACCCCTCTACACCCCAGATATCCCCCAGCACTCTGACCCATCTACATCCCAGATATCTCTCCAGCACTCTGACCCCTCTACACCCCAGATATCCCCCCAGCACTCTGACCCCTCTACATCCCAGATATCCCCCCAGCACCCTGACACCTCTACACCCCAGATATCCCCCAGCACTCTGACCCCTCTACACCCCAGATATCTCCCCAGCACTCTGACACCTCTACACCCCAGATATCCCCCAGCACTCTGACCCCTCTACATCCCAGATATCTCCCCAGCACTCTGACCCCTCTACACCCCAGATATCCCCCCAGCACTCTGACCCCTCTACATCCCAGATATCCCCCCAGCACTCTGACCCCTCTACACCCCAGATATCCCCCAGCACTCTGACCCCTCTACATCCAAGATATCTCCCCAGCACTCTGATCCCTCTACACCCCAGATATCCCCCCAGCACTCTGACCCCTCTACACCCCAGATATCCCCCCAGAACTCTGACCCCTCTACACCCCAGATATCCCCCAGCACTCTGTCCCCTCTACATCCCAGATATCTCCCCAGCACTCTGACCCCTCTACACCCCAGATATCCCCCCAGCACTCTGACCCCTCTACACCCCAGATATCCCCCTGGCACTCTGACCCCTCTCTGCACCCCAGATAACCCCCTAGCACTCTGACCCCTCTACACCCCAGATATCCCCCCAGCACTCTGACCCCTCTACACCCCAGATATCCCCCCAGCACTCTGACCCCTCTACACCCCAGATATCCCCCTGGCACTCTGACCCCTCTCTGCACCCCAGATAACCCCCTAGCACTCTGACCCCTCTACACCCCAGATATCCCCCCAGCACTCTGACCCCTCTACACCCCAGATATCCCCCTAGCACTCTGACCCCTCTACACCCCAGATATCCCCCCAGCACTCTGACCCCTCTACACCCCAGATATCCCCCCAGCACTCTGACCCCTCTACATCCCAGATATCCCCCCAGCACTCTGACCCATCTACATCCCAGATATCCCCCCAGCACCCTGACACCTCTACACCCCAGATATCCCCCAGCACTCTGACCCCTCTACATCCCAGATATCTCCCCAGCACTCTGACCCCTCTACACCCCAGATATCCCCCAGCACTCTGACCCCTCTACTTCCCAGATATCCCCCCAGCACTCTGACCCCTCTACACCCCAGATATCCCCCAGAACTCTGACCCCTCTACATCCCAGATATCCCCCCAGCACTCTGACCCCTCTACACCCCAGATATCCCCCCAGCATTCTGACCCCTCTACACCCCAGCTTTCGAGTCCCGAACATTCAAGCTGCATGGGGTGGGGGGAGCTATGGGTGGCTCTCCTCACCTGCCCCTCCCTGCTGGCTGGGAAATAACAGGTATCGTTCTGCACAGCACGGCGCACCGCTGCCAGCCTGCCTCCCCTGTGTATCCATCATTCTCAGTGCCATCATGGGACCCCCCAATTTCGGGGCAGCGTGGGCTCAAGGACCAGCTGCTTTGGGGAAAGTGCAGGGGCCTCCCATGCAGCTGGGGCCCCTGAGCAGTGCCCAGGTGTGCCCTCTCATTAAGATAGCCCTGTGACCAGGGCTGTTTGTTGGTCTTATAGAAGCACCATCTTGAATGTAAATGCATTTTTAAGATGTGCCCCCCCCCCCCCCCCCCCCAAGCATGATTGTGAATGAAAGAAAGAAAGAAAGAAAGAAAGAAAGAAAGAAAGAAAGACAGAAAGAAAGAAAGAAAGAAAGAAAGAAAGAAAGAAAGAAAGAAAGAAAGAAAGAAAGAAAGAAAGAAAGAAAGAAAGAAAGAAAGAAAGAAAGAAAGAGAAACTAAAGCAGGTAATAGACTGTGAAGGGAAGGAAAGAAGAAAAGAAAAGACAAGAAAAGAAAAAGGAAAGGAAAGGAAAGAAAAAGAAACTAAAGCAGGTAATAGACTGTAAAGGGAAGGGAAGAAGAAAAGAAAGGGAAATAGAAAGAAAAGAAAACAAAAAGGAAAACAAAGGAAGGAAGGAAGAAAGAAAGAAAGAAAGATAGAAAGAAAGAGGAACTAAAGCAGGTAATAGACTGTGAAGGGAAGGAAAGAAGAAAAGAAAAGGAATCAGAAAGAAAGAAAAGAAAACGAAAGAAAACGAAAGAAAACTAAAGAAAGAAAGAAAAGAAAGGAAGAATAGATGACGGAAAAATATATATATGGATACTTTGCAGTTTGTGTAAGCTGATCTCTCTGCTATTAAGCTCCTAGGTCGGCAGGGCCATCTTTAAGGCAGGGCAAAAGGGGCAGCTGCCCTGGGCCCTATCATTGTTGTGGGGCCCAAAGTAGCTGCCTCATACTTTCCAACTATCCCAGTTTACATTCCCTTGAAGTTTTAGTCCTGTGCTGCTACTAATGCTGCCCAGCTCTGCCCTATTGTTGTGTACAGATGACTCACCAGCAGACTTGTGTTTACATGTAAATAACCAGCATTCATATGTAAATAGCAGTGACATGCATATGTAAATAGCTGAGGCCAACTGCATTGATATGTAAATAAAGGCAGCATTCATAGGTATATCATGCCCCCCTGCAGTGAGGAGAAGATGTACTGTAACCTACAGCAACCAGTGAGCAGTATTACTGTACAGCAATCTCTAGCAGCCAATCAACAAGCAGAAATGTGCTGTAACCTCTAGCAACTAATCAGTGAGCCTTAAGGAGCGCTGTAACCTCTAGCAACCAGTCAGTGAGCAGTAATGATATGCTGTAACCTCTGGCAACCAATCACAATCGCTGCCTGATCTGATACAGTAAACTGATTTTAAGTCTAGCTGCTATTTATTGTATGTCTCAGAGAATGTGGAGAGCAAAATTGCATGGGGGGAGGGGGGCCCTAAGAAAATTTTTGCCCAGGGTCCAATCAATATTAAAGACGGCCCTGTAGGTCGGCGATACAACAGTCAAGGAGATCTTATAGCATTCGAGGATCCAAGACACACAAGAAGCCAGAAGCGGACTCCGACCACCAGGCTCCACCCATAGCGAAAATATCACGTTTAGGTGGATTGTTCCTTTAACCCACTGACAGCTACAAGGAAGGAGTACTGAAAAGTAGTCATTCAGCATGAAAACCCCCCCCCCGACCCAACCCCCACCGCCCCAAAGTTATCTCTCTGAATAAAGGAAAGTTAATTTCTTCTTTCTCAGATTCCTTTCACCAATACATCTGTGCAAAAAAATTAATTCCAAGGCTGATCTTCTCACGGTGAATAATTCCCCAATAAACCCTCCTTGACGGGTGAACCTGGCAGAGGACCCTGCTTACTGCATGCTGGCAAGGCACTTTTAAAGGTCAAATGCCATCGAAACCCGGCTCCTTGGTGAGAAATGTTTTCTTATCTGTACCCACATGCAAATGCCCGGTGACTGATTGGCTCCCAGAGCTGCCATCACATAAGACTAAATCAGACGCTTATCTTAAGAACATAAATTTGACATCGTTTGAAGGAAACATCTCCCGGAAAAATGCAGATGCGGCTGAATTTTATGCCACCGAACACATGACAACATTGCGTGCTTGGCTTATGAGTTCCTAGAAGTTCCTCACTTGGTTGGGCAATGTAGAAAAAGGTTTTCAGGTAGGAGGCAGTTAAAGGATATGCATAACCAAAACTTTTTTTTTTTTTAGTTTTGAGTAGAGTATAGGGAAGGGTCGGAACCCTCGTCAAGATTTTATTGCTATCTGTGCCTCCAACTGAGTAAATTCACCTTCATTATTTGTTCCGATAACTATTGTCATTGAGTGAGAAAGTCAATGAGATCCAAAAAGTTGTAACCAGAACAAGAGACGAGGCTTAATATCCCAGTGGGAGACAACTGTTTTGGGGACAACTGTCTAATGCCGCGTACACACGACCAGACTTTTTGATGGACTAGGTCCGACGGTCTTCCCGACGGACTTTCGGTAGAGGTCCGATGGACTTTCTGAACAAAACAAACTTGGCCACACACAACTGGACTAAGTCCGTTCGAAAGTCCGTTCATTTTGAAAGTGATGACGTAAACAGGACTAAACAAGGAAATTCAATAGCCAGCAGTCAATAGCTGCCCTGCGTCGTATCTGGTCCATTGGACCAGCACACAGACGAATTCGAAAATTTCCCGATTTTTAGTCCGTCGGACTTGAGTCCGTCGGATAGATTTTAAACATGTTTTATTTCTAGGTCCGTCGGATTTTGAGAAAAAAAGTCTGCTGGAGCCCACACACGATCGAATTCTCAGACGGATTCCGGTCCTCCGGACCAAGTCTGCCGGAAAGTCCGGTCGTGTGTACGCGGCATAAGAGGAGGTTTTGTAGAGATTTCTTCCTATCCTGTTGCACTTTTGAGATAGAAAATGAAGGAAAATTTCCCCAATGGGACACAGACAACCCTTCCATGGCCCTTATCCCTTCCATTTTTTAACCAAAATTTAAAAAAAGTTTAACCACTTCCTGACGAAAGTTTTGCCCGGCCGTCATTTTGCTATAGGCCAAGTGAGACTTTCTTAGATCTAGGTGGACGTCATATGGCGGGCCGTCAACAGGCCTTGTGCGCGGCCATGCTGCCGCGCTGCAGGGATGATCTGTCACTGGCTGTGTGCACCTGACACCCCCGATGACAGAGCACTGTACCGGCCTGCTGCCGATACCATGTGATCAATGTGATCAGCCACAGAAGATCACATGACAGTTGTAAAAAATGGATGGCTACCTTACATGCCACCTATTCTGTACAATTGTATTGCTAGCTGTGATTGGTCACAGTAATCACATGGTACAGACAGGGCCAATCACACCCTATCTGTACCATGTGATTAGCTGTGGCCAGTCACAGCTAACTAAAACAATACACACTGAATGAATCAATTTCACTCAGAAAAAAATGGTTGCTTATGCCAATGATATTGGTATAAGCAATCATAATGTGTAAAAATAAAATAAACTTTCTGATCACTTCCCCCAGAGTAATACAGTGTTACTATGGCAACACTGTATTGGTGTGGCCACAGTGTGTTGAAATAAAATAGAAAAAAAAGAAACAAATTTAATAAAAAAAAAATAATAATAATACATTGATAAATATTATAAAAAATTTAAAACATACATGTTTTTACATACTGTTACCATTGCAGTACAGTGTCATTATATAACTGGTGTGCCAGTGATCAGGGACACTGACTGGTGACAGTATATAAAAATAAATTATCAAAAAAAAAGCTATTTTAAAAAAAATGTCTTTATTTTCCAAAAAATTGTGCCAAAAAAATTACAGCTTCAAAAATCTCGCAATGCCTCCTACTAAATACCTTGGACTGTCTACTTTCCAAAAAGGGGTCATTTGGGGATATTTGTACTGCCCTGGCATTTTTGAGCTTCAAGTAGTGGAATAGGCTGTCAGTACATCAGAGGAAAGTGGCGTTGCCTTCCAGCTAACGTGAAAAAAGAAACCTGTCAAACTACCATGACAAGGTAGCCAGATACCTTACTATGCCAATCCATACATGTACACCCCTTTTATACCTTATTCTGTAAATAATGACACAGACACCTGCTGGATGTAAATGGCCTTTTAGGACTTTATTTTAACAATAAACCAAACTAAACTTTTTATTTAAAACTTCTGTAAACCATTTTATTTTACCATCTATTTTCTTATAACCAAAACCAGCTCATCAGATAAACAGTTGTTGATCCCTGACGACCCCATTTCTTCTTGAGCCTGTAATCCCAACTTTTTATGGCATTCATCCCCAGCCGCCAACTTGCCTCGGGGACTTTGCCAATTGATCACAGACCCCCAACTTATTAGCCCGTCAGTCTGGCCAGCCGCCAGACCACCCGGGAGGACTCCATACCTATGATGGGTCCTAACTTTTCCAAAACCTCATCTTGAACAGTATAAATTGTATACCAGCCGTCAAGGACCCTACCGCCACCTGCACTCATGTTCAATTAATATTATCCCAAACCATCCCTATTAAGGGCGGGCAGGCGGGAACGTTCCTCCTGACCTGCTGCTCCAGACTGCTGACCTTCCTACCCTCACGTGCCTTCACATCAACTCTACTCCACCCCCTCTTACTCCATCCTCCAATCAGGTAAGCCTTGTAACTTTCTTTACCCCTCGTACTATTCCCCTGCGTAAGCCTTGCACCCTGTCATGTATGTCCTACGCTTACGTTGCACTACAGCTACGTACATGTCTTAGTATGAAGTATATAGTATAAAAAGCAATACGTGTATATCCCAAGTCGCATATGGCCAACCTACAAGTGATAGTAGATTGGGGATAGTGTGAGAATTAAATTACATAAGCATATATAAATGAATCAAATACTGGCATGTGTAGTGTCCAAAAAATATGTGTGTGATAAAAATATATATATGTATTAGTAAGATAGGTACATATATAAAAAACATCCAATACAAGCAAACAAAAATCAGTGCCAAATTGTGTAACAGTAGTGAAGTAATCAGCGTATAAAAAAAAGAGAAAAAAAGTCCAAAAAGTCCAGATCTGCAACTAACTTATAAAAAATTATTCATAAATAATGTCCATAATAAAAAATTCCCAGGTGACTTGTGCAGGATACCAAAGTGATACTTTATCGCAACTTCCGTGTCAGATCATAAAGTGACTTTTTCGTGATCCCCTCTTGTTTATGCACTCTCTATACCCCTGCAAGGGTAAAAGGCGTATAATCAGATCTGCCTTTGGTCCTGATGTCCCGGTGGTCAACAGAATAATAGGGAAACCTTCCAGTGGGGACATTAGTTCTGGTTACTACCAGGAAATCCCACAATTTGGAGGGATTTCCTATCACTTTCTGTTATGTCTATGGGGCAGGAAGTGAAGAGAAATTTACCCAATGGGGCAAATATGGCAAAAAAACTAAACAAAAACTGACGGGTTATAACCCTCCCTTAATCCATCCAAAAAAAAAAAAGAAAAGGTTTACCCTTGGTTTTACTTTAAAGAAAAGGAAAGAGACACATGACAGGCCATATTTACAGCTAAGTTCCACCCAAAAGTGGAACCTCCACTTATCCCCCCCCCCCCCCAGTGCCACATTTGGCGCCTTTCGTTTTTGACAGGTACCCTCCCCCACTTCTGGGATACAGAGCCACTGCGCTGTCCCTCAAAATTTTGCCCCCTCCTCCGTCCTCCGCCGCCGGGCCAGTTAGAAAGCGCAGTGTGCTTCGTGCATGCGCAGTAGGGAAGCAGCCGTGAAGCCGTAAGGATGAATGGAAGCGGCAGCACCCGACAGCCAATCTGAAAATCGGCTGGGGTGCCGACATCGTGGGCTTCCTGGACAGGTAAGTGTTCTTATATTAAAAACCAGCAGCTACAGTATTTGTAGCTGCTGACTTTTAATTTGTTTTCCCCCAGGAGGAATACTGCTTTAAATACTGATATTTTATTAAAGGATTGACATAACATATACACCATTATTGCTACAAAACACAGCACACGATATATATGTAAGGTTCAACCTTGAGGCATCACCATCCGTTGGTCCTTATTGAGCACTGAGTGCCCGTTCACACAGGGGCGACGTGACTTGCAGCGCGTCTCACAGACGCGACCTGCACACGATTTCAGCGGCGACTTGCAAAATGACTTCTGTATAGAAGTCAATGCAAGTCGCCTGAAGTCGCCCCGAAAATACTACAGGAACCTTTTTCTAAGTCGGAGCGACTTGAGTCGCTCCTATTAGAACGGTTCCGTAGTACAGAACGGAGCGCGACTTGTCAGGCGGCTAAGTCGCCTGACAAGTCGCGGTAGTGTGAACCGGCACTGAAGCTCAGATATCTTAAGTGCACACCTGCTCTAATCAGGAGTGCTTAAGTAGACTGCTGGACATCCAGCCTGTGCCTGATCAGTAGGTTTATCTGTCGGTTCATGCCCTGGATAGAGGTTTGTCTGGTTGTTTATACTCTGGCTTGCTTCTTTGACTTTTTAGACTGCATTTGTACTGCATGTCTGTGCTTACCTTGACCATCAGCTTTTACTTCTTGCTCTGTCTACATGTTTGGACCAGGACTCTATTTAGGATATGTTTGTCTGTGCCTGATTTGACCACTGATCTCTGCCACTGTCTGCTGTTTTCACTGACTATGTGCACAAGGACTTGCTCCTCTCTAGCATCCCTACTGTCTGTTTGTTGTCTGTTGTCTTTGGTGACACTGTGCATCCAATGAACTTCATAATAGTATCCCCTTGTTGTGAGTTCTGTTTCCTGTTCAAGAAATTCCTTTTATTATTATAGTTCTTTTGTTGCATCAGTGACCCTGTCTGCTCCGAATATTTTTTATTTTATTTTTTTAAAAAGATCACTTAAACCCTCAGACACTTTTCATTCATATTTAAATACTGATATTTTATTAAAGGATTACCATAACATATGCACCATTAATGCAACAAAACACAGTACACAACATTTTTGTAAGGTTCACCCTTAAGGCATCACCATCTCTTGGCCCTTACTAAGCACTGAAGCTCAGATATCTTAAGTGCACACCTGTCCTAATCAGGAGTGCTTTAGTTGACTGTTGGATATCCAACCTGTGCCTTAGGTTTGTCTGCCTGCCCATGCCCTGGATAAAGGCTTGCCTTCTTGTCTGTGCTCCTCACCATCAGCTCTTTATGTCTTGCTCTGGCTACATGTCTAGAACCAGGACTCTATTTAGGATATGTTTATCTGTGTCTGATCTGACCACTGATCTCTGCCACTGTCTGCCGTTTTCACTGACTGTGCATGAGGACTTGCCCCTCTTTAGTCTCTCTACTCTTCTCTCTACTCCATGACAGGGTTGCATCACAGGAGGTAGGCAGAGGGATAGGTGGGGAGCAGCGCCACAAAAGGGGGGGCATGCATCACAGGAGGGGGGCATACGGCACAGGAGGTAGGCAGAGTGACAGAAGGGGGGCATGCATCACAGGAGGGGGGCATACGTCACAGGAGGTAGGCAGAGTGACAGGAGGGGGGCATGGGTCACAGGAGAGGGCCAGAGGGACAGGTGGGGAGCAGTGCCACAGGGGGGGGGCTAAGGGACAGGTGGGGGCATGCATCACAGGAGGGGCAGAGGGACAGGTGGGGAACAGTGCCACAGAATGGGGGCATGTGTCACAAGGGGGGGCATGCATCACAGGAGGTGGGCAGAGGGACAGGAGGGGGGCATGCATAACAGGAGGGGGACAGAGAGGGGTAGAGGGACAGGAGGGGCCATGTGTCACAGTAGGGGCAGATAAATAGGTGGGAGTTAGAGGGACAGGACAGAAAAGAACCTCTCCAGTATCAGGTCACCGGGTGGTGGGCCCCGTGCAGTCCCAGTTAGGGAGGTGAGCATGGGGGGGAAGTGAAGAGGCGCTTATAACCCAGGGGTGCGGTGGTCAGGAGGCGGAGGGTTTCAGGCAGGTGTCTAACACTGACAGCTACTGAGCTCCTCCTGCCTATCTTCTCTTAGTGAGAAAGCTGAGTCACGTTGTGCCACTTGAAAGGATGAGCCCTGTGTCCTCTGCCCACTACCCACTTCCTCCTCCTCGCTGCCTCCTATCTGACTCCTGCTCGGCCGCTCTATCCAGGCAGCAGAGTGGGCACTGTAAATGCATCATCCAACCATTCACCTGGGGGCCTGGCTCCCCATTGTACAAACTAGGAGTGCTCTCTGCTCCTATGTGAGACCAGCCTCCACCCTGCTCGCTGTGCCGTTGGTCAGGTGTGCAGGGGAACTTGTACAAGTGACGGTGAAGGTTACCGCTCCACTGCCCCATCTTGGCGCCCTAAGGCATGGATGCAGGCAGTGTTTCGGAGCTAAATGAAGAGCCACCTCTGCCGCCCCTCTCAAGTGCCGCCTCGGTCCCATGGTCCCACCGGGACCTATGGTAGGGCCGACCCTGTATGGAATGTATGGAATGCATATGGAATGCATACAGAACACTGCCCGGAAAGTCTCCAGAAGTTCCACAGAGTGCAGCCAGGAGGACTGGTGAGTGTTCACACAGTGAGGAGACTGGGGAGGCACACCTGAGAGGACTGGGGGAGTGCAGTCTGGGATGGGTGCAGAGCCAGTGGAGTGGACTGTGATGACACAAGCATTGGAGAGAGGCAGCTGCAGCCAGGAGGGCTGGCAGGGCCAAAGATGTGGTGCTGGGATCAGTGGCCAACAGTTACGGCTGCTTTATCAGGGGCGACGCCCCCCATCCATGCATCCAGCCCCGTAATCTACATGCATGGACGCATGGATTCCAATGTTTTTTTTTTTTTTAGCATGTGATTAGAGCCAGAGGCTTTAATAGGCCTCAAAATCATGTTTTGGGACACACTTCCTGTTCCTGTGCGGCCAGGAGGAGAGTGTCTCCCTGTGTGCTCCCTGGCAGAATTGGTCAAAGTGGCACCGGCTCTTCCTTCCCCCTACCTCCATAAGGTAAGGCATCCGCCGTCCATCTGCCATGGGTGGGGGATGGCCACCATCCACCCCCCCCCCCCAAATTTTGAGCACCAACCACCACTGGTAGCCACGTGGACAGCTAGCACTAGGACTACCTACATTTTTGCTACACCAAAGGGGCCCACAGTCCCTACATGCAAAGGGCATTTGCTAAGGCCTGGCGGAGCCAGTGTCGGGTCTAATCTAAAGTGCTAGCTGATCCTGGAAGTGAGGAACCAAGTCATTTTCTGGAGGAAGAGAAGAACTTGTAAAGTATATACAGAGAGTGTATATAGACTGTCTGCATGAGGATGGACTGACAACCTGCACATTCTCATGCCTGTGTGGGCAAACATCGCCCTTGCACAGGTGTACACTTAAAGCTGGGGGGAAATGTTTTTTTACCATGCAGTGGCTAACTGTTCATTTTGGACTAGGGGTTCAGAGAGCCGAGATTAAGGTGGGGCAGTGTATACAGGGGGCCAGTGTATACAAAGGGGAGTGTATACAGGGGGGTCAGTTTATACAGGGGGGCAGTGTAAACAAGGGGGACAATGTGTGGGGAAGGTGGGATAGTGTATACAGGGGGTCAGTGTATACAGGAGGAAGTGTATACAGGGGTCAGGGTATATAGGAGGCAGTGTATACAAGGGGGCAATGTGTGGGGAAGGTGGGACAGTGTATACAGTGGGCAGTGTGTACAGGGGGGAGTGTATACAGGGGATCAGTGTATACAGGGGGGCAGTGTATACAAGGGGGCAATGTGTGGGAAAGGTGAGTGAGAGTGTACAGGGGGGGGGGGAAGTGTACACAGGGGGGCAGTGTACACAAGGGGCATTGTGTGGGGAAGGCAGGACAGTGTGTACAGGGGCAGTGTGTACAATGGGGCAATGTGTGGGGAAGGCGGGACAGTGTGTACAGGTGGCACTGTATACAGGGGGTCAGTGTATACAGGGGGGCATTGTATACAAGGGGGCAATTTGGGGGGACAGCTGGACAGTGTGTACAGGGGGGCACTGTATACAGTGGGTCAGTGTATACAGGGGGGCAGTGTATACAGGGGGGCAGTGTATACTGCGGGGCAATGTGTGGGGAGGGCGGGTCAGTGTGTACAGGGGGTGAATTTCATTTGTGTTTATTTGCCATTTCTAATCAGATTAAAATGCCACGCCCAATATTTAGCATAATTTAGCCACATCCGCTTTTTGTTGTCACGCTATACGCGGCGCAGGTCACCATCTCCCCGGTAGGAGCCGCAGTGCATTACTTTGCCTACAGGCCCATGATGCTATTAAGACAGTCCTGCTTGGAAGACTGGGGTTGTCCCTGGAAATTGCTGATGCCGCAGTTAACGGTGCATACCACCCTGAACCCATGCATGTAGCCCATAGCTGAATCATTTTTTTTTTTTTTCCCTTCTTTCAATCAAACAAGCTTTATTACTACCAGTCCTCCCACACCTCGCTCAGCAAAATGATTCAATGTCTTCAGCCTGATTTCGTCTGTGCAGGCTCTAATCCACTTACTTAATGAAATACATAATTAACATATTATAATTGCAGTAAAGATGTTTTTGACAGGAATCATTTCCCGTGTCTAATACCATGGTAATTTAATCTGTTCCCCACTCCTTAACACGACCCTTCGTGATTAAGTTTCATAAGATTCCCCCCCCCCCTGCTCCTTCTCTTTTCCTCTCCCTGGCTCTGATTGATTGATTCATTTGACATGTTCGGGCTCTGCCGGTGACTGCCAGTTACTGCCGAGATGCTGGGTGTGCACGGCAGATGGTATCAGGGAGTTGGGCAATGTGTGTGGTCCCGGTTAGGTATATATTTTTTTTAAAGGTCTGTTTCTCAATGCCCGGCTAATCCAGGTCTATCCATCCAAATCAGCCGCATTGTTCCATGTTTTATAGCCTGCCAGGAGAGCTGCAGGGCAAAGCACAAAATTTGGTGATAAACTTGCAAAGCCAAAAGCTATTTACCTGTGTCTGCTCTTTCGTTAATAGCAGCACTGCATGGAAAGAAAAAGAATTCTACCCAATTTGCGGGCCTGGAAAAAGAAAACGAACCCTACCTCCAGCAACTGTGTGTTCTTCAGATATCGAGCCACCATGCCCAAGGCAGCTGCAACCAGCTGTAACCCCCTTCTGTGAGGGATCCCCTTTAGCTAAGACTAAGTGGGGTTGGGATGCTAGAGTTGGATCATCTTATCAATAGAAATGAAGTGCTTGGTGCAGACAAATGGCTTGGGTTCAGCAGCTCTCCACAAAGTGGGGGCCCTCAAGAGAGGTCAACCAAATTGAGTAGTCTATATACGGTAGAGTTGCAGAAGAGAGAGTACGAAGCAAAGAGTCCACAAATAATTTACGGGTTCAGGTAATGACCATGGAAAGGACAACAGACAACCATAGCGTTTTTGGAGCCCTTACATCCCCATGTTTCTCAGGGCTTAATTAGCTGTAACCCCCTTCTGTGAGGGATCCCCTTTAGCTAAGACTAAGTTGGGTTGGGATGCTAGATTTGGATCATCTATCAATAGAAATGAAGTGCTTGGTGCAGACAAATGGCTTTGGTTCAGCAGCTCTCCACAAAGTGGGGGCCCTCAAGAGAGGTCAACCAAATTGAGTAGTCTATATACGGTAGAGTTGCAGAAGAGAGAGTACGAAGCAAAGAGTCCACCAATAATTTACGGGTTCAGGTAATGTAATGGAAATTTGTAGGTTCTGTATATAATTGTATTCTATTTTATATGTATTGCATGATGCCCTCACTGTGCACATGGCACTAACAATGTTTTCAGTACATGTTTTGCATTCTTTCAAGTCCTGATTAGAATTAGCCTGCCTATGTAACGCCCCTTGTTACCATAAACGTACAATTGTAATATTAATGTGATACCTACGTAATCATGTGTATAAAAGCCTTCAAATGCGTCATAATAAAGGAGAACGGTTATTTGGAAAGATGCTGAGAGTATCTTTTGTGTCTGTTCCCTACTGCAGTAGTTATTAATTTGGAACCACTAATCAACATGAGGATAGGAGTTGCCTATCATCAAAATATCCATTTCAGGTAATGACCATGGAAAGGACAACAGACAACCATAGCGTTTTCGGAGCCCTTACATCCCCATGTTTCTCAGGGCTTAAATAGCTGTAACCCCCTTCTGTCAGGGAACCCCTTTAGCTAAGACAAAGTGGGGTTGGGATGCTAGATTTGGATCATCTATCAGTGGAAATGAAGTGCTTGGTGCAGACAAATGGCTTGGGTTCAGCAGCTCTCCACAAAGTGGGGGCCCTCAAGAGAGGTCAACCAAATTGAGTAGTCTATATACGGTAGAGTTGCAGAAGAGAGAGTACGAAGCAAAGAGTCCAGAAATGGTTCAGGTAATGACCATGGAAAGGACAACACACAACCATAGCGTTTTCGGAAGCCCTTACATCCCCATGTTTCTCAGGGCTTAAATACAACAAAATGGTTTATAGACTTGGAAGTGGCACATCCACCAGGGTTTGATTGCTTATTGTGCAAAAACTTAGAAATGACCAGGATCAGGGAATCAAGAATAGCTTCCCTCTTTCCTTGTTTAGCTCCAGATGCAGTGGAGGGGATATGGAGACATGTTGGGCAATCCACTAAGGTTTTGTTCATTAGACACCAAAGACTGGACAATAACCTGTCTCCTAGGCACCAGAGGCTGGAAAATATACTGTTTACTGGATACCAGAAACTATAAAATATACTGTCTACTGGGCACCACAAACTGGACAGTATACTGTCTACTGGAAACCAGAAACTGGATAATATACTGTCTACTAGATAATAGGGACTGGGCAACATGTTCTCTAATTGGCACCAGCGATTTGACAATATACCTACTGCTTATTGGGCACCAAAAAGAATAATATGCTCTGTACCGGAACCCAGAGACTGGGCAGTTTACTATCTAGTGGATGCCAGTGACTAGACAAAATACTTTCAATTAGGCACCAAAACTGAACAATATACTGTCTACTGGACACCAGAGACTGAACAATATACAGTCTACTGAGATACCACGGACTGGACAAAATACTGTCTATTGGGCAGAGGCGGCTCTAGACTTTCTGAGGCCTTAGGCAAAACTTAGACATGAGGCCCCACTCACGCCCATAATGGGAAAAATATTATAAAAATGATAAAAATTAACTGTATGAATGCATATATTAACTTAATTCCTATGAACTATGAATTCACCGTTTCTATAAATTTCTCTAGCCAATTATTCTTTAATCAAATATCATTAAACATAGGGTGGGTGGGTATATATGTTACACGCACACAGATATAGATCAAATTGTGCAGCTGCCTACTCATTATCCTTTGTGCTGTCTCATAAATGTGAAATTAATTTGTCAACAAAGTATAAAACAAAAAAAAAAGTAATTTTACAACATATTCTAAAACATAACCTGTTTAATGCAACAAGTCCAATCCAGCTAAGGAGCAGTCCCAGCTGAGGGATATAGTCATAGTCCAACCCAGCTGATAGACATAGTCCGACCCATCCAATCCAGCTAAGGGACAGTCCCAGATAAGAGACAGCCCAGCTAAGAGACAGTCCAATCCAGCTAAAGGACAGTCACCGACCTCACATCCATGATACAAGAGATGGTCAGAGACTGTGTACGGGCAATAATACAGGAGATGGTCAGAGACTGTGTGTGGACAATGATACAGGAGATGGTCAGAGACTGTGTGTGGACAATGATACAGGAGATGGTCAGAGTCTATGCAGACAATTATACAGGAGACGGTCAGAGACTGTGCAGACAATGATACAGGCAAGGGTCAGAGACTGTGGACAATGATACAGGAGATGGTTTTATTATGGTAATGACAAGCAAACTCTTACCTGGCTAACATGGTATCAAACGTTGGAGCCACTGACAGGGTGCTGACAGACAATCATGCAGGAGATGGTCATAGACTGCGGAAAATTATACAGGAGATGGTCAGAGACTGTGTGTGGACAATGAATCAGGAGATGGTCAGAGACTGTGTGTGGACAATGAATAAGGAGATGGCCAGAGACTGTGTGTGGACAATGATACAGGAGACGGTCAGAGACTGTGTGTGGACAATGATACAGGAGACGGTCAGAGACTGTGTGTGGACAATGATACAGGAGACGGTCAGAGACTGTGTGTGGACAATGATACAGGAGACGGTCAGAGACTGTGTGTGGACAAGGATACAGGAGACGGTCAGAGACTGTGTGTGGACAAGGATACAGGAGACGGTCAGAGACTTGCAGAGACAATGATACAGGAGACGGTTTTATTATGGTAATAACAAGCAAACTCTTACCTGGCTAACACGGTATGAAAAGTTGGAGCCACTGACAGGGTGCTGACAGACAATCATGCCACAAAGATGCAGGAGATGGTCAGATACTGTGCGCAGATAATGATACAGGAAATGGTCAGAGACTGTGGGCGGACAATGATACAGGAGCCACTGTGCCATCAAAAGCAGCCACCGTGCCAGTAATCGCAGCCACTGTGTCATCAAACACAGCCACTGTGTCATCAAACGCAGCCACTGTGCCCTCAAACGCAGCCACTGTGCCAAAACGCAGCCACTGTGCCCATCAATTGCAGCCACTGTGCCCATCAAACTCAGCCACTGTGCCCATCAAATGCAGCCACTGCGCCATCAAACGCAGCCACTGTGCCATCAAACGCAACCACTGTGCCATCAAACGCAGCCACTGTGCCCTCAAACGCAGCCACTGTGCCCTCAAACGCAGCGACTGTGCCCTCAAACGCAGCCACTGTGCTCATCAATTGCAGCCACTGTGCCCATCAAATGCAGCCACTGCGCCATCAAACACAGCCACTGTGCCATCAAACGCATCCACTGTGCCATCAAACGCAGCCACTGTGCCCATCAAACGCAGCCACTGCGACATCAAACGCAGCCACCGTGCCAACAAAAGCAGCCACCGTGCCATCAAACACAGCCACTGTGCCCATCAATTGCAGCCACTGTGCCATCAAACTCAGCCACTGTGCCCATCAAATGCAGCCACCGTGCCCATCAAATGCAGCCACTGCGCCATCAATTGCAGCCACCGTGCCATCAAACTCAGCCACTGTGCCCATCAAATGCAGTCACTGCGCCATCAAACGTAGCCACTGTGCCCATCAAACGCAGCCACTGTGCCATCAAATGCAGCCACTGTGCCATCAAACGCAGCCACTGTGCCATCAAACACAGCCACCGTGCCCATCAAATGCAGCCACTGTGCCCATCAATTGCAGCCACCGTGCCCATCAATTGCAGCCACCGTGCCATCAAACTCAGCCACTGTGCCCATCAATTGCAGCCACCGTGCCATCAAACTCAGCCACTGTGCCCATCAATTGCAGCCACCGTGCCATCAAACTCAGCCACTGTACCCATCAAATGCAGTCATTGCGCCATCAAACGCAGCCACTGTGCCATCAAACGCCGCCACTGTGCCATCAAACGCAGCCACTGTGCCCATCAATTGCAGCCACTGTGCCATCAAACACAGCCACCGTGCCCATCAAATGCAGCCACCGTGTCATCAAACTCAGCCACTGTGCCCATCAAATGCAGCCACTGTGCCATCAATTGCAGCCACCGTGCCATCAAACTCAGCCACTGTGCCCATCAAATGCAGTCACTGCGCCATCAAATGCAGCCACTGTGCCAGCAAACGCAGCCACTGTGCCCATCAAACGCAGCCACTGTGCCATCAAACGCAGCCACTGTGCCCATCAAACTCAGCCACTGTGCCATCAAACGCAGCCACTGTGCCATCAAACACAGCCACCGTGCCCATCAAATGCAGCCACTGTGCCATCAAACGCAGCCACTGTGCTCAATAATTGCAGCCACTGTGCCATTAAACCCAGCCACTGTGCCATCAATTGCAGCCACCATGCCATCAAACACAGCCACTGTAAAGCATCCTCAGTAAAGCAGATGAAAAGTTATTTTTAGAATGTGTGAAAATAAAACTGTCTTGTCAATGCAGAGTTAATATGGCCTTTGGACTCTTAGATTTGGTGGGGGTGCATTGTTGTTAGGTTTTTCATATATATATATGAAAAACCTATATATAAACTGTACCTGATGATCCTGCTCCTCGCCTTGGTGACAAATTGGTAAAGGCAGCAGGACTCAGTTGGAGAAGCAACACATGATGTTCTAGCTCTGCCCTGCAGTGCAATCTGGGAGTTGTAGTCTCTGCAGAGCACAGGCACCAGACGGCCATGTTAAAGTCTATGTGCCTGTGCTCTGTGGGAGAACTACAATTCCCGGCATGCAATGGGGCCGCCGTTAGGGGAAGGAAGGGCTAGGACTCGGAGGACAGCGCTGCTGCTATTGGACACACAGGCAGCCTAAGCCATGCATATTAGACAGTCGGACATACTCTTATCACCCCCCTCATCCACCGCCGCGGAGCTCACTCTGTCTGCAGCTGTGTGCAGCGCGCCCGCCGCTCGCTCACCCCGCCGTTTGAGAGACACTCCACACAGCAGCAGACAGTGCAGCACAACACCTCAGAGACAAATTAGGCAATCGCTCGATGGCGAGGCCCTTCCTGTGGGCGAGGCCTAAGGCAATCGCCTAATTTGCCTAATTAAAGAGCCGCCTCTGCTATTGGGCACCAAAACGGAGCAATATACTGTCTACTAGACACCAAAGACTAGACAATATGCTGTCTACAGGATAGCAGAGACTGGACAATACAATGTCTTCTGGGCATCAGAGAATGGACAATATACTGTCTACCAGACATCAGACACTCAACAAAATAATGTCTATTGGATACAAGAGATTGGACAATATACTGTCTACTAGGCACCAAAGATTAGAAAACGATCTGTCTACTAGATACCAGAGACTGGACAATTAGCTGTCTACAAGACACCGGAGAATGGAAATTATACTGTATAGTGGACATAAGAGACAGGACAATATACTGTCTACTGAATACCAGGGACTTGACAACATTCTGTCTGCTAGACACCAGACTGGACAATATACTGTCTACTGGACACTGGGATTGGATAATATAATATCTACTGAACACCAAGGACTGGACTATAAACTATCTGCTGTGCACCCAAATCTGAACTTTATACAGTCTCAGGAATACCAGATATTGGACAATATATGGTCTAGTAGGCACTAGAGACTGGGCAATATACTGTGTACTGGACAGGGACTGAGCAATGTACTGTCTATTGGGCATCAGAAACTGGACAATATACTGTCTACTGGACATCAGCCACTGGACAATATACTGTCTTCTAGACATCAGCTGCTGGACAATATATTGTCAACTGGACAAGAGAAGCTAGTTAGTGTATCTTCAAGATAAAGAAGTCATTCTATTTCATAGTAGGTAAAGTTCAAGCAAAAAGTTTATAAAATAATTTAACATTTCTCTTGATCTAGAACTTTGGTCTCCAAACTGTAGCCCGGGGGCCAAATGCTGCCCATTGCTTGCCTCTATCCGGCACCGAGGACACTATTCCTCCAAATTACATTAATGATGAGGCTCCATTCCTCCCACTGACACCATCGATGGGGCACTATTCCTCCTGCTAAGACCAATGATGACACTATTCCTCCCACTGATACCAACCCTGGGGCACTATTCATCCAGCTAAACTCAACAATGGGGCACTATTCCTTCTGTTAAAAACAATGGTGGGTCACTGTTTACTCCCACTGATGCCAGGACATTGTCTACAGACACTGCCCACAGTCCGGCACCCCTAAAGCCTGAAGGACAGTAAATTGGCCTTTTGTTCAAAAAGTTTGGAGACCCCTGCTCAAGAAGAAGAAGGAAAAAACATTGAGGGCTCTTAAAAAAAAACTGACTAGCCCTGCAGAAAAAAGACTTTACGGGAAGTGTCCAGCATAAATCCTGGAAAGGGGATTCTTATTTTTGGCTAAGAAATAATGAAAACCGTTGCATTACGCCTTCTACTTTTGGCCGCAACAAGGAAAAATATGTAATTTTCCATCAAGAGTTAAGAGCGGTGACAAACAAATATTTAATGCCTCTCGACTTAGGGAATGAGTAAGACAGATCAGTTATTGCCCAACCTAAATTCCAGCTTCAAACGGAAGATCAAGGCTTGGAGCTCAGCCCAGCATTCAACTCGGGATACAAAAATACGCGGGCTGAACATGTATTTTTACTATGAGTTAGTGTTTAGAACAGGAACAATTGCTGAGCAGTGAGCAGGTATTCACTAGACAATGATCCAAGTAGGTAAACACAGAAATGCAAAGTGGGAACGTTCTACTAGAACTTTAAGGAAATAGACAAAGAGCTATAGAAATGTTCTGGAGGTTGTAAAAAACGACAGTTCTACAGAATCCGTCTGGTTCCAATTTCCAGGGACCTTCACAGTTGACTACAAGATGGTGTCTGACGGAATCCTAAAATATATTTGCAACTGCTTGTTTGATTGCTTAATGCTGCTGTTTTTTCTGTTTTGGCCTGTTGGGAGATCTGTCAGCATTAGTACAGTACTGTACATGAATGTCGTTTTGCCACATGTTTCCCAAGCACTTTTTCCTGCATGTGTTTATGTGCATTTCAAAGGTACATTTATACATTTTTGGTGTATTTTGAAGGAACTGTTTTGCGTACACCTTTTAAGGCCCCTTTCACTGTATGCTTTTTTTTTTTTCTTTTCTTTTTTTTTACCATTGCTTACGCATTTTGTTTTGTGTTTAACCACTTCAATACCGGGCACTTATACACCTTCCTGCCCAGACGAATTTTGAGCTTTCAGCTCTGTTGCACTTTGAATGACAGTTGCGCGGTCGTGCTACACCGTACCCAAGCTAAATTTTTATCATTTTGTTCCCACAAATAGAGCTTTCTTTTGGTGGTATTTGATCACCTCTGGGATTTTTATTTTCTGCTAAACGAATAAAAAAAGGCCGAAAATTTAGAAAATTTTTTTTTTTGTTTCAGTTACAAAACTTTGTAAATAAGTAAGTTTTCTCCTTCACTGATGGGCACTGATGGGGCCGCAGTGAGTGGCACTGATAAGGCGGCACTGATGGGCACCAATGATGTGGCATCAATGAAGTGGCACTGATATGCGACACAGATAGACACTGATAGGTGGCACAAACAGGCACTGATAGGTGGCATGGATTGTCATGAATAGGTGGCATGGATAGGTGGTATGGATGGGCATGGATGGGCATGGATAGGCGGCACGGATGGGCATGGATGGGCACTGATAGGTGGCATGGATGGGCACTGATAGGTGGCATGGATGGGCACTGATAGGCGGCATTGATGGGCATTGTAGTGTACAGTATTGTATAGGGATGTATATATATTTTTTTTATTTTTTTTTAATGGTTGAACTAGATGGTCTTGTGTCTTTTTTTAACCTGACTAACTATGTAACTATGTAACTTTTGTTTGTTCCCGTGATCACTTTTATAAAAAGAATATAAAGTGTATATTTAGCCTGTGACCTGTATTGGATAAATGTGACCATATTTCTATATTGAATAAAGTGCTAATATGACTATATTTCTTATATATGTTATTTATTTCCAGCGCCTACTACTGAGGCGTGCGTGAGAAAAGCAATATTATATTAGTCTCATTAATTCATCTAATTTAGGTATTCGGGAGGTGATATTAATCTCCTTAATTCATCTGATAAAACATTATTTATTCACAGAGATACATATTTGCGCCAATCCATATGTAATAAATTGAAACGCGTAGTCCATTAGAAAAGCGTATAAAAAAAAAGAGTATAAAGAAAAAAAAAATGAATAAGATGGTTGTTGGGAAAAATACTAATAAATGAAGTCCAGTCTTTGTGCAAAACAATGAATTACAAATTGAAAATTAAAAATTGAAAATGAAAAATCAAAAAGTGACTTTTCCAAAGTGGTTTTGTGCCTGGACTTCTCCAACAATGTGCAATGGGATCAAGTGACGTCCGTGCTCCCCTTCAGTTTGCTCCCCTTCAGCTCCCCACTCACCAGATTCCAGCACCCCTGCAGCGGTAAGAAGCATATTTTATTTATTATTATTCAGATTTTATACAGCGCCAACAGTTTGCGCAGCGCTTTACAACATGAGGGCAGACATTACAGTTACATTACAATTTGGTACAAGAGGAATCAGAGGGCCCTGCTCGCTAGAACTTACAATCTAAAAAGGAAGAGTCAATTGATACAAAAGGTAATAGCTGTGGGGGGGGGGGGGGATGAGCTGATGGAACAAGTAAAACAGTGTTAAGCCTCATACACACGATCGGACTTTGTACAAACTTTCCTGTGGATTTTTGTACAAAGGGCGTCGGCCGTGAACTTGTATTGCATACACACGGCAGGAGCTTTTCAGCCAAACTTTCACCAAAAATCACGTGTTTTTTCTGCTCTTTACCGCCACCTTTGGTCAACTTCTGTATTGTTGTCTGATCTTTTGCATTGGTTCTGAGCATGGCGTGTTTGTACTTTGTACAAAAGTCCGATGGTTTTCTGTACACACGATTAGACTTTGCTCCATTGGACTTTTTTTGCCAGAAAGTTTGTCCGTTCGCACAGCCAACAAAAGTCAGATGAAAACCGAAAAAGTTTGTCCGATGGAGCGTACACACATTTGGATGTTGCTCCAAAACAGCTAATTTGCATGCTTGTTGTCAAAAAGTCAGATCGTGTGTACGGGCCTTTAGAAGCAGGATAGGCAGGATAGGCTTCTTTGAAGAGAAGGGTTTTCAGGGATCGTCTAAAGATGGATAGATTAGGGGACAGTCGGACAGATTGGTGGTAGGGAGTTCCAAAGGATGGGAGAAGCTCTGGAGAAATCCCGGAGGCGAGCATGGGAGGAGGTGACAAGGGAGCTAGAGAGCAGGAAGTCCTGGGATGACCGAAGAGAGCGGCTTGGTTGACATTTTGGGACTAGGTTAGTGATGTAATATACTAGGTATGCTGGTGGTATCTGGAACGGGCACCTCCAAAATGAGCTCAATGGACACCAGGGCATTCTAATCCCCCACCCCCTCCTGGGGTGAATCTCTTTCACTGAAGAAACTCGCTTTTTTTCTGTGGCATAAACACAGGATATCAGTACAGAGGGGGGATGATGAGCCTTGTACTCCCCAGGGGAATACTAAGAATCTCAGAAAACTTCGAAATGCACCACGTGGACCACCACCAGTAGTTAGATGGACTCTTACCAGAATCTATGGACTCTATTACGGAGTCAGATAGGCCTGCAAACGATATTTAGCTCAGCCCTTCCTTCTCAGAGCTGGCTGCTCAGCTGTTGCCTAATTGCCAGCTGCTATCTCTCCACAGTTACTCAGCTGTTGATGATATCCTGCTCGTCAGTCCTACCTACTTAAGCCATCCAGTCCAGAGGAACTCTGCCTTCACCTTGGTCAACATCACAGAGACTATCTCCTGCAATCCTGTTCAAGACTTCCTTTGCTGACATCCCTTCTGGCTCCAGATCCTGCTTTCTGTTCCACTACGTTGATCCCCGACTTCTGGCTTGGCTGACTATCCGTTCCGGTTACTGAACTTTGGCTATGTTTAGACTATGTTTGTTACTTTTATTATTAAACAAGTGTGATAATCTGTCTCGGTCTGATTGCATGGTTTCTGACAATATCTCTGATGACATCAATTATGACAAAACGCGTTGGGCGGGGCTAACGCACGTGACGTCGCCATGCTTGCACACAGTTTCTGGAATACTATGAATCATTTACTATTATGTTTTGTATATGCAGTGCTGTTTTTATGATCTACACGTGAGTAGCCTTGCATTTTACTTTTAATAAATGTATTTTATGGATTTACACTACGTGGGTTTATCTGTTTTGATTCGATGAGGAATCTTGCATTACCATCGTGGCCATATATATATATCCATTATATTCCTGAGGAACCGGAGAAATCCTGAGGATTAGATGCAACAATCTGGGTTTTAGTACCCAATACTAGGATATTGTTTGCAGGCCTATCTGACTCTGTAATAGAGATCATAGATTCTCCTTTACATCAGAGTCCACAGAGTTCCCCATTACATCAGATTCCACAGAGTACCCCTTTACATCAGAGTCCACAGAGTTCCCCTTTACATCAGAGTCCATAGAGTTCCCCTTTACATCAGAGTCCACATAGTTCCCCCTTTACATCATAGTCCACAGAGTTCCCCCATACATCAGAGTCCACAGAGTTCCCCTTTACATCAGAGTCCACAGAGTTCCCCTTTACATCAGAGTCCACAGAGTTCCCCCTTTACATCATAGTCCACAGAGTTCCCCCATACATCAGAGTCCACAGAGTTCCCCTTTACATCATAGTCCACAGAGTTCCCCCTTTACATCATAGTCCACAGAGTTCCCCTTTACATCATAGTCCACAGAGTTCCCCTTTACATCAGAGTCCACAGAGTTCCCCTTTACATCAGAGTACACAGTTTTCGATTTTACATCTGAACTCGCAGAGTTCCCTTTCACTGTAAGGGGGGACTCTGCAGACTCTGATGTAAGGGAGAACTCTGGGGACTCTGACATAAGGGATAATCTGGTGTACAAAGAAGACTCTGGTGTAAGGGGGAGCTCTGATGTAATGAGTGCTCTGAGAACCCTGATTTACCTTAGCGTACTCACTTAGAGACAGGAGAGAGAAGGGGGGAGACTTAGTCCAGTCTGAACAATGTGTCCGGGTCTTAGACAGTCTGAAACCTGGACACACGATTCCAAACCCGAACTGTCCAGGTGAATCCCGAACAGGTGGCAACCCTACGATGGGGGGGGTCTTTCTACAAAAATAGCAAATGCATTCCATGCACCTTCCCCCTGCTACCTCTGCACGCTCTTCGCACTGACTCCAGACTTCTCTCCTGGATAAGGATGAACATCCCGGCCTACTTTATTTTTTAAACTTCTAGCAAATCATCTTCACAACTCTGCCTCTCCTTTCCCCTCAACACACATTATGTTATATAGCTATGCTTCTAAAAGGCCCTTTTAAGTGGATCAGCGCCTGTT
This sequence comes from Lithobates pipiens, assembly GCF_037356315.1. Lineage (NCBI taxonomy): Eukaryota > Metazoa > Chordata > Amphibia > Anura > Ranidae > Lithobates > Lithobates pipiens. The sequence goes on along the minus strand of NW_027507686.1, from coordinate 12,635,193 downwards.
AATAGCATACTTAAATATGCATTCGTAGACACTTAAAGGGCTAAAAAAAAAAAAAAAAAACAGTGTGCATTAGCTTTTGCATCCTTCCCGATCCCTGAAGTTGATTCTGTTTTCTTCTTAAAGGGACACAATTATCCCCGTCTTCAACATTTAATATATACATTGCACTCGACTGTGCCTGCACATCCATTATGCTAAAAAGCGGCACAGATGGGTGTATTTATCATAAAGATCTAGTTAACTGTTACATTGTTGCTGCTTGGACATGATGGAATTTTGCATTTAACGTGGAACTTTAGCCAACACCTTACTAAAATATGTTTTGGAATGAGTATTGCTTTCTGCCCCCCCCCCCCCCACCACCCCAAAGACTAGATTTCAAAGGAAAAGATCCATAATGCCCCGTACACATGACCGGCGTTCCCGACGGACTTTCCGCGGAGTTCCGACGGACTTTCCAAACTAACGGACTTAGCCACACACAATCACAACAAAGTCTGTCGGATTTGAACGTGATGACGTACGACCGGACTAGAATAAGGAAGTTCATAGCCAGTAGCCAATAGCTGCCCTAGTGCCGGTTTTCGTCCGTCGGACTAGCATACAGATGAACGTATTTTTCCGACCAGACTCGAGTCCGTCGCAAAAATTTGAAGCATGTTCTAAATCTAAAGTCCGTCTGATTTTTCGACAGCAAAGGTCCGATGGAGCCCACACACGATCGAATTGTCCGCCGGATTCGTTCCGTCGGACCTTTGCTGTAGAAAAGTCCGGCCGTGTGTACACAGCATAAGCCGCACGTCATGAAGCAGACCCATGTGCATGAAGTAAGATGATTGGCAGCCTCAGCCCGGACTCCAGGGAGGCCACGCCCCCTCCAACACATTCCGCTCTGCCCCATGGACGGATGACGGTTGCAGCGCGGGCGGCTAGTTTCCCGGGAGGCCGTCATATGACGTCCGCCGGTGAGCGTGCCCACCATACACCTGTTGCGGTGCACTCTGTGATCACAGATTGAGGTAAAGAGCTCAGCAGCTCTTTACCACGTGATCAGCTGTATCCAATTACAGCTGATCACGATCAGTCAGAAGAAGGTTATCGGCACTCCTTTTTCTCACGATGACAGCAAGAGGAGAGAAAAAGAGAGCCGATAAATGGCTTCTGTAATAAGGACATCTACACTGATAATTAGGGCACAGATTATCAGTGCAGTCCCATCAGTGCCCACCAGTGCTGCCAATCAGTGTGCATCAGTGCCTCCTTATCAGTGTCACCTATCAGTCCTGCCTACCATTGCCCATCAGTGTTGCCTATCACAGTGCCCATCAGTGCTACCTATCAGTAGGGGTGCTGAAATGAATCGCTGCATCGATGCATCACGATTCAGGTGTCTCCGATGCAGCATCGATGCATACGACTGTAAAAATCTATTGCCAGTGACGTCATCCCGACCTGCCATGCCCCTCCCAGGAGAGCGATTCACACAATACACGCCGCTCATGTGACTGCCCGGCATGCCTCTCTGTGCTCACGTCTCTCCTGGTGCCATCCAAGAATTCTCAGCCCTGCCTGCTGACTGTAGCTACCAGATCAGAAGAGAGGCCGGCTTGGAATTCCCTGCTGACGTCAGGAGAGATGTGAGAGCAGAGAGGCAGGCCAGGCAGTCACATGAGCGGCATGTATTGTACACACACTGAGAAATGAGGTATGAAGTTCCATATTTTTTAGAAAGCACATACAGTAGGGCATGTCATTGATTGTAACACGGATTTATTAAAACAAAGTTATTTTAAAGTGGTTGTAAACCCTTACAAACCACTTTGACCTACAGGTAAGCCTAGATTAAGGCTTACCTGTAGGTCCAAGCAATATCTCCTAAACCTATATGGTTTAGGAGATATTTGCCCGAAAACGGGCACCGCTGTCTACGGCGCATGCGCCGTAGACAGCGTCGCGCAGGTGCACTGAGTGCGGCATTCTCGGCGACGGAGCTGCTGCGCGTGTCGGCTCCCGTGCGCATGCGCCGTAGACAGCGGCGCGCAGGCGCACTGAGTGCGGCATTCTCGGCGACGGAGCTGCCGCGCGTGTCGGCTCCCGTGCGCATGCGCGGGAGTGACGTCATCGCGGCTTCGCCGAATGACAGCGGCGGAGCTGCGAGATCCCACCAACAAGATGGATGCGGCGGACTACAGGGGACAGCGGCGACTTCGCTGGCTCCTGTGTCAGGTAAGTGACACATAATGGACTACTATGCGATGAGATGCGATGCGATGCATAGTAGTCCATTATGCTTTGCCTTTGCAGGGAATGAAAGAGGAAGTAAACTCATCAGGGTTTACTTCCTCTTTAACAACAGTAAAAACCCATACACATGATCAGAAATTCTGCCAGCAAAAGTCGGCTGTGAGCCTTTTGGACAGAAATTCCGACCGTGTGTACTCTCCATCGGACTTTAGCTGGCTGAATTCCCGCCAGCAAAAGATTGAGAGCAGGTTCTCAATTTTTTGGTCAGAAAAAGTTCCAATGGGAAATTCCGATTGTCTGTACAAATTTCAAAATTCCTACGCATGCTCGGAAACAATTCGATGCATGCTCGGAAGCATTGAACTTAATTTTCTCGGCTCGTCGTTGTGTTGTACGTCACCGCGTTCTTGGCGGTCGAAAGTTCAGAGAACTTTTGTGTGACCGTGTGTATGCAAGCCAAGCTTGAGCCGAATTCCGTCAGGAAAAAACATAAAAGTTTTTTCCGACGGAAAATCCACTCGTCTGTACGGGGCATTAGACCTCCTACACGGTCCATGCTGACAGTTCCCCGGATTCCCTATTTGCACATTCCACTGTGTTAACTCCTAGTGTGCTGGAAGGTGCAAATGGGGAAGCCAGGGAACTGTCAGCACAGAGACAGTATGGGGAAGTTCACAGGGCTGTTTGTAAGCTGTGGATTCTCTCCCTCCTGATGGCGGCAGTGTTTGTGAATGTCTGTACCCTGTAGTGACCCGGATTAGTGCACTTTTTAAGGGAGTGAGGTTATTTTTAATTTAAAGTGGAGTTCCAGTCAATTTTTTTGTTTAATTAAAGTCAGTGGCTACAAAAGAAGTGTATCTTCTGACTTTTAATAAAAAGACACTCACCTGTCCCACAACCCAGCGACGTGGCCACCCAAACCCTCCCTTGTCTCCCCCGCCTGTCCACGGCGCTGGCAATACTACTGTGGGCATCCGGCTATGACAGCTTGCAGCTTCACAGCTGGGTGCGCATGTCTCACTGCGCTGTCTTGAATGGCCGGGCAGTCTTCTGGGACCTGTGATGTGTCCCAGAAGATTGCAGGGAGGGAGGGGGCCGCCAAGGCAGCCCAAGCGGAAGTGGGAGCCCATCGGTAATCGTGATGCATTAGGGAAACAAATTGAAACATTGACCAGATAATCGCAATCATGAGACCAGTGAAGATGCACACCTCTACTTATCGGTGCCCATCAGTGTCACCCATCAGTGCAGCCTCATCCATGCCTACCAATCCCGCCTCTTCAGTGCCCATTAGACATGTGCGGTTCGTTTCGTATAAATTGAAAATTTGCATGAATTTCCAAAAATCCGTACATTCGGAAGCATTGTAAATACAAATTGCTATGCTTCCAAATGATATACGAAATTTCGTTGACGAATTTCGGATCCAAATTCTGTTGCAACGGAAACGTGACTGGTGTTTTGTTGACCAATCAGAGGTTTTCTTCTGCTGCTGAGTGAGGGCTGGTAAAATTACTTTTTTTTAATATGGGAGTGGGAGATTGGTACTGGTAGTCGACGGGAGATTCAGAATCGGACAAAATAAGAATGTTTGTTAATATTGTTTTATTATTGTCATAATAATTACGATTATTCGTTAGGATGAAGTTAAAAACCCAGGAAGTCAGCACAGAGATGGTGGGAGCCCCTCATAATGAGTACAGCACAGGGATGGTGGGAGCCCCTCATAATGAGCACAGCACAGGGATGGTGGGAGCCCCTCATAATGAGCACAGCACAGGGATGGTGGGAGCCCCTCATAATGAGCACAGCACAGGGATGGCGGGAGCCTCTCATAATGAGCACAGCACAGGGATGGCAGGAGCCCCTCACAATAAGAACAGCACAGGGATGGTGGGAGCTCCTCATAATGAGCACAGCACAGGGATGGCGGGAGTCCCTCATAATGAGCACAGCACAGGGATGGCGGGAGCCCCTTATAATGAGCACAGAACAGGGATGGAGGGAGCCCCTCATAATGAGCAAAGCACAGGGATGGTGGGGGCCCCTCATAATGAGCATAGCACAGGGATGGTGGGAGCCCCTCATAATGAGCACAGCACAGGGATGGTGGGAGCCCCTCATAATGAGCATAATGAATCGACAACTGCCATATTGAGAAAGGTATTTTTTGCTTTTTAAATTCATCATAACGAACGTTCGTAATTGTTGCGAAAAGTTGACGAAACTAACAAAAATTCGTATTTCGTACGAATCCAAATACGAATTAACGGCTAATACGAAACGGAACCGTGGCGGTTTAGGATATATGTCCAGCACCTACAGGTAAGCCTTAATATAGGCGTACCTGTAGGTAAAAGTGGTTGTTAATAGTGCTCTTCAGGATTTGATTTGATTTTTGATTTTTGATTTGATTTGATTTTTTCAAGGCAGTAAATTGGCTGCGGTAATGCCATATCAATGCTTTTAAAATTGGCTTCATAATTGCATATCAATGAACTACAAATGAAGATTTTAACTTAAAATTCTCATCCATGCAAGCACCAACCTGCACCCATGTTAACTCGCTATACACTATATGGCTAATAGGTTGCAGACAAATGACCATCACATCTACATGAGTTTGTTGGACGTCTTGTTCCAAAACCATGGACGGTAATATGAAGTTGCAGCTATAACAACCTTTTTTGGGAAGTCTATCCACAAAATTTTGGAGGGTGTCTGTGGGAACGTATGTCCATTCAGTCAAAAGAAGTCAGGTACTGATGTTGGATGGAAACACCTGACTCAACAGTTGACATTCCAATTCATCCCAGTAGGGTTGAGGACTTGAGGTCAGGGCTCTGCGTAGGCTTCTTAAGTTCCTCCACACCAAACTCATCAAACCATGTCTTTATGGAGTTGGCTTTTTACACAGAGGGACGGTCATGCTAGTACAGAAAATAGTTTTCCCCAAACTGTTACCACAAGCTTGGAGGCACACAGTTGTATAAAGTATCTGTGTATGCTGTAGCATGCAGTGCCCCTCACTGGAAACACCTGAACTCCTTTGTTTTGATGGGTGTTCCATTACTTTTGCCCATAGAGGTAGGTGTGATGGCACACACATGGACGCACAGGTGTGCCCATAGATCTTGGCATTTGGCGGCCTATTTAAAGCGGGAGTAAACCCAGTTTCAAAAAACACTTACATTCCCGGCATGCCGGAAATGCTAACTTTCTCATCCACCCAACTTTCAAACCATCCAATGGCTGGTGTCATAACTGATCACATGTGCAGCATTATGGCAGTTGAAGAATTATTAGAGGCCAAGATGGCAGCTTCCTTGACTGAAAACGATAGGAGGGTTTACTTCCACTTTATCCTGTTTCCGACCGGCGCGCGCCGATGTACGTCGGCAGAATGGCACAGGTAGGCATATTGGCATACAGGTACGTCCAATCTTTAATGCCGCCCTGCCATCGCGAGTGTGGTGCCGGTCTGGACCCCCGTGAGTCCGGTCGTGGGTCCCGCAGACTCGATCGCCGCGGGCATACCCACGATCGTCTCACGGGGCGGCTGAATGGAGAAATGCCATTGTAAACAGCATTTCCCCATTCTGCCTAGCAACTAGTGATGCTGATCTCTGCTCCATGTGATTGGAGCAGAGATCAGTGTTCACTAAATGTAAGCCCAGCCCCCCAAAGTTAGTAACATGCCCTTAGGAACACTTAACCCCTACACTGCCACCCACTGGTTAACCCCTTCACTGCCAGTGTCATTTACACAGGAATCACTGCATTTATATAGCAGTGATTGCTGTATAAATGACAATGGTCCCAAAAATGTGTTAAAAATGTCCGACGTGTCCGCCATAATGTCACAGTCACAATAAAAATCACTGATCGATGCCATTACTAGTAAAAAAAAAAATTATTAATAAAAATGCCTTAAAACTATCCCCTATTTTGTAAACGCTATAACTTTTGCGCAAACCAATCAATAATCGCTTATTCCGATTTTTTTTTACTAAAAATATGTAGAAGAATACGTATCGGCCTAAACTGAGGGAAAAATATTTTTTTTATATATTTTTGGGGTATATTTATTATAACAAAAAGTAAAAAATAATGCGTTTTTTTTTCAAAATTGTCGCTCTATTTTTGTTTATAGCGCAAAAAATAAAAACCGTAGGGGTGATCAAATACCACCAAAAGAAAGCTCTATTTGTGGGGAAAAAAGGACACCAATTTTGTTTGGGAGCCACGTCGCACGACCGCGCAATTGTCAGTTAAAGCGACGCAGTGCCGAATCGCAAAAAGCGGTCTGGTCTTTGACCAGCAAAATGGTCCGGGGCTGAAGTGGTTAAACCTGAGGCATGCCCAGTATCATTGCTGGATGGTCTTCAGCTTTAGGCTAGGTTCACAATCACACTAGACACGGATGCGGCTGACAGCAGGGGGCCCAGTATGTCCCTGTTCTCCATTAAAGGGCCAAATCAGGGCCAAATTTTGCCTGAACTCGGCCCTGAAATGGAGCCAAAGACGCACAGGACCGCCTTACCCTTGTGACTTGTGTTCCTAAAGCCTGGTTGATCCTATTACTGACCCAGCTCCATCTGACTCTTCCTTGGATTCCCTTTGCCTGCTTATGTCTGCTACTGATTTGTGTTACCAACCGCAGCTTGAACATTTGAAAATGATTGAGCCTGCTGATTTTGTACCTTGCCGCCAGCACATTGCTGACCCCTTGCCTCTGACCCGGATTCCGATCATGGTTCTGTACCCATCCGCCTGAAAGTTACCGAACGTGACTTGTGACCTGACTCCTCGCTTCTGCTCATCCAACCTCAGCATGTCAAAGTTCAAGTTTGCAGCATCAACATCTTGGCACCTGCACCCTTTCACTACCCTAGCAGTCCCTTTCTCCACCACCAGGGGTGCTTGGACAGGAAATGTGCAAGAGGCCACCCTCCTCATATCGAGCTCCATTAACAGATGCGTGATAGTCCACTGAATAAAATTGTCTCATCCATATTGTTTTTTTTTGCTAATGTAGGACAATAAATGAGGTACGGAGTTGGGTTTGACTATCCTTGAACTTGAGCTTATGTGTAAGCACTTATTGAATGGCATTTAAAGAGGACCTTCGGTTGAGTCTTTACGCAGCTGGGAATTCTTACCTTACCATCTTTGATATGGGAGCCGGCTGAGGCTTCCTGAAGAACCAGCTATCGTGGTGCTCTGTGAAAGGTACTGCAAGAATCATCCTTACCAAGGCAAGGCTTGCGGAAGTGGGAGCAGGAACCAATAAAATCAGTACTCGCTCCTGTCCCCAAAAAAAAAGTGATTAAAGCGGAGTTCTACCGACATGTATTAATTTTTTTTTTCAAAACATTTTTTAAAGTGGTGTTCCACCCACAAAAAAAAATGCTTAAAATTCTTAAAAAAATAAAATCAAATGCCTATTGCTAGGGGGTCCTTCGTAGTCTGCCTCCTTCAGTGCCTGGGCTCCTGGCGTCACTTCCTCTTGGCGCAGGAATGGCTCAGCTCCGCCCCCTCCCTCCTGTCAGTCATCTGGGACACGTGACAGGTCCCAGATGACTGTGCAGCCAATCACAGTGTGCGGCGCCGCTCGCACATGTGCAGTGGGTGCCCGGCTGTGAAGCCACAGCTGGGTGCCCACAGTTGCAATGCCGGCGCCGCCGAGAGGAGGAGGGGACAAGCAGGGCTTCGTTTCCCCGCATCGCTGGACCCTGGGACAGGTAAGTGTCCGATTATTAAAAATCAGCAGCTGCAATATTTGTAGCTGCTGACTTTGAATTTTTTTTTTTTTTTTTAAGAACTCTTTAAGAACAGAACATTTACTTTTAGCACTTGTTTTAGAAATTTTGTCCCCCGATGTCCGATTTATTCGAAAAAAATAAAGTTTTATTCTTTTGTCCCGGCCATTCCCATCTTGCTTGCGGGCATGTGAAGCCTACAAGCATACCGTTCTGGGATACGGTGCAGCTGAGTGACCAGCATGCACCGCCTGTTCTCGAGCAGCGCCGTACACTTCTGACGTTGCCATCACAATGTCGTCGTCAGAATTGCCGCCCATTTTTGATGGCAACGAAGCCCTCGGCCCAGTGACTCCTAGGAAATGATGACAGACATCTCCCAGGAGCACTAGCGAGCCCGGGCGCCGAGAGAAATGAGGTCAGGTGCCTCGGAGAGGAAGAGGCAGATTACGAGGGACCCCCTAGCAACAGACAAGAAAAGGTGAGTAAAAAAAAGCCTCAGAGGTTTCTTGATGGTGTCAACATTGGACCAGGCCTACGTAAAGTGTGTTAAAATGGCCACTTGTAGTTTCTGTTTCATGTGACAATGCAGGAGCACCATTTGGAGACAGGGAGAGTGTTGTCACCCTACAATAGGAACTTGGTGGATTGCATGTCTACGTGCACTCCATTGATGGCTGAATGGCATTTCTCTGAGTGGGTTTCCCAGTGGGGACAATGGTGGACCGTGCCTAACCTACGTAATGTGTGTTGAAATGGCCATCTGTGGTTTCCATCGGGTGTCCATGTGACAACACAATTGGGAGACAGGGACAGAGTGTTGCCACCCAATATAGGGAATTCGGTGGTGTGTTTGTCTACTTGCACTCCACTGATGGCTGCATGGTATTTCTCTGGGTGGGTTTCCCAGTGGGGACAATGGTGGACCACACCTACGTAATGTGTGTTGAAATGGCCACCTGTGGTTTCCATCGGACGTCCATGTGACAACACAATTGGGAGACAGGGACAGAGTGTTGCCACCCAATATAGGGAACCCGGTGGTGTGTTTGTCTACATGGACCCCACTGATGGTTGCATGGTATTTCTCAGGATGGGTTTCTTGATGGTGACAACAATGGACCATGCCTATGCAATGTGTGTTGGAATGGCCACTTGTAGTCTCCATCAGATGTCCATGTGACAATGCAAGAGCACAACTGATAGTCAGGGACAGTGCACTGTCACCCTATACAGGAACTTCGTGGATTTCATGTCTACATGTACTTCACCATTGGTTGCATGGCATTTCTCAGGGTGGGTTTTCCATTTGGAACAATGGTGGACCATGCCTATATAATGTGTGTTGAAATGGCCACCTGTAGTCTTCATCTGATGTCCATGTGACAACACGGGATATTAACTGGGAGAAAGGGACAGAGTGTTGTCACTCTATAATAGGAACTTGGTGGATTGCATGTCTACATGTTCTCCACTGTTGGCTGCATGGCATTTCTCAGGGCGGGTGTCCAAACGGTGACAATGGTGGACCATGCCTACGTAATTCGTGTTGAAATTGCCACTTGTGGTCTTCATCGAGCATCCATCTGACAATGCAGGATCACAATTGGGAGACAGGGACAGAACGTGTCACCCTGTACAGGAACTTGGTGGAGTGTTTGTCTACTTGCACTCCACCGATGGCTGCAAGGCCTTTCTCAGGGCAGGTTTCCCAGTGGGGACAATGGTGGATCATGCCTACGTAATGCGCATTGAAATGGCCACTTGTAGTCTCCAACGGATGTATATGTGACAACACGGGATCACAATTGGGAGACAGTGACAGAACAGTGTCACCCTATACAGGAACTGGGTACATCATTGGTTGCATGGCATTTCTCAGGGTGGGTTTCCCAGTGGGGACAATGGTAGAACATGCATACGTAATTTGTGTTGAAATAGCCACTTGTAGTCTTCATTGGACGTCTATGTGACAACACAAGATCACAATTGGGAGACGGGGACAGATTGTTGTCACCCTATAACAGGAACTTGCTGGAGTGTTTGTCTACTTGCAGTCCACCGATGGCTGCAAGGCCTTTCTCAGGGTGGGTTTCCCAGTGGGGATAATGGTGGATCATGCCTACGTAATGTGTGTTGAAATAGCCAGTTCTCCATCGGATGTATATGTGACAACACGGGATCACAATTGGGAGACAGGGACAGAACATTGTCACTCTATACAGGAACTCGGTAAATCATTGGTTGCATGGCATTTTTCAGGGTGGGTTTCCCAGTGGGGACAATGGCGGAACACAATTGGGAGACAGGGACAGAGCATTGTCACCCTATACAGGAACTCGGTAAATCATTGGTTGCATGGCATTTTTCAGGGTGGGTTTCCCAGTGGGGACAATGGTGGAACACAATTGGGAGACAGGGACAGAGCATTGTCACCCTATACAGGAACTCGGTAAATCATTGGTTGCATGGCATTTTTCAGGGTGGGTTTCCCAGTGGGGACAATGGTGGAACACAATTGGGAGACAGGGACAGAACATTGTCACCCTATACAGGAACTCGGTAAATCATTGGTTGCATGGCATTTTTCAGGGTGGGTTTCCCAGTGGGGACAATGGTGGAACACAATTGGGAGACAGGGACAGAGCATTGTCACCCTATACAGGAACTCGGTAAATCATTGGTTGCATGGCATTTCTCAGGGTGGGTTTCCCAGTGGGGACAATGGTGGGTAGTGATGGACGAACGTTTCGCCCGGCGGTCGTTTCGCGGCGAATTTCCGACATTCGCGGTCCGCACGTTCGAACGCCTTTTTCCGTCGTTCGCCGCGGCGGACTTACGTGTTTAATGTATACAAGAACTTTAACCTTTGGTGACACGTTTATCATGTGATACAGGACAGCCAATTGAGACATGACAGCACATGGACACTTGTACATTCCCCCTAACCTATAAATACACCCGATCCGGTGGCCATTTTACATTCTTTCTTCTGTTACGATAGGGACAGGTTCCTGTGTGGAGTAGGGAGAGATAAACCACTAGCTATTTGGTACACAAAAGTTCTTTTCAGGACTGGTATAGGTGTTAGGTGTTGATAGGTTTGCTGTGCTGCTGATTCTTGCAGCAGCCTGAGTGTCTTTTGTTAGTTTAGAGAAAGGGAAAGGACGGTGTATGCTACAGGGACAGCCAGATTAGTCTTTCATCATCATCATCATCATCATCATCATTAGCTGTTACTATCAAGGTCCACAAAAGAGCTGTTCCAGTAACCACTAATCGTTCTCTTTTTTTGCCAATTTGTATAGGGACAGGAAGGAAGCAGTGTTGTCAGGCAGTGAGGGTAATTTTAAAGACTTGCTGTTATTATTAGTTCCACAAAGGTTCTTTTCAGGACTGAAATCAGTGGTACAGTAATAGGCTTGTACATGTATAATATTCTTTCTTCCAAATATAGAAAGGATATTATACTTGACTGCTGCCCTTCTGCTGCAGTCTGCTAAACATTCACAACTCACTTGTTCCACAAAAGTTCTTATAAGGACTGGTAACTTGGTATAGGGTGCTACGGTACATAGGCTTGAGTGCGGTACAGTCTGCTGTTCTGTAAGGACCGCTATCGGTCCACAATAGATAGGGTTGACGTGCACCACTTCTGACCGCTGCCCTATACTGCAGCAGTCCTTCAGCGGTATAGGGACTGACGTACAGTCTGCTAATCACTAACACACAACCTGCTTGTTCCACAAAAGTTCTTATAAGGACTGGTAACTTGGTATAGGGTGCTACGGTACATAGGCTTGAGTGCGGTACAGTCTGCTGTTCTGTAAGGACCGCTATCGGTCCACAATAGATAGGGTTGACGTGCACCACTGCTGACCGCTGCCCTATACTGCAGCAGTCCTTCAGCGGTATAGGGACTGACGTACAGTCTGCTAAACACTAATACACAACCTGCTTGGTCCACAAAAGTTCTTATAAGGACTGGTAACTTGGTATAGGGTGCTACGGTACATAGGCTTGAGTGCGGTACAGTCTGCTGTTCTGTAAGGACCGCTATCGGTCCACAATAGATAGGGTTGACGTGCACCACTGCTGACCGCTGCCCTATACTGCAGCAGTCCTTCAGCGGTATAGGGACTGACGTACAGTCTGCTAAACACTAATACACAACCTGCTTGGTCCACAAAAGTTCTTATAAGGACTGGTAACTTGGTATAGGGTGCTACGGTACATAGGCTTGAGTGCGGTACAGTCTGCTGTTCTGTAAGGACCGCTATAGGTCCACAATAGATAGGGTTGACGTGCACCACTGCTGACCGCTGCCCTATACTGCAGCAGTCCTTCAGCGGTATAGGGACTGACGTACAGTCTGCTAAACACTAATACACAACCTGCTTGGTCCACAAAAGTTCTTATAAGGACTGGTAACTTGGTATAGGGTGCTACGGTACATAGGCTTGAGTGCGGTACAGTCTGCTGTTCTGTAAGGACCGCTATCGGTCCACAATAGATAGGGTTGACGTGCACCACTGCTGACTGCTGCCCTATACTGCAGCAGTCCTTCATCGGTATAGGGACTAAGAGTTTTGTCACAGGGTCATTTAAAAAATGACAGGCAGAGGAAGAGGCAGGCCCTTCCGCAGGGGTGGTAGGGGTAGGGCAGGAGCAACAGGCTTGAGCCAAAGTGGGAAGTTGCAGAAGGTGCGTTCAATTACTTTAAAGGATGCACCAGACTTGGTTGAGTGGCTCGCTCAGCCTTACTCTTCTGCACCCTCCTCATCCTCTCGATCTGCACCCTCTTCTTCACTCTCTGCTATGTGCACCCCCAAAGACACTACCACCAACAACACGACCACCACCACCACCACCACATACCTTCCGCTTGAGTCACTGGAATTATTTTCCGATCCATATCAAGAGGACATTTCTGATGCGCAGCCACTCTTGGTATTGGATCAGGAAGAGGAGGTAGCAACAAGCGCTACTCAGCAGTCTGACGACAGTACCCAGATCAGCCCAAGGAGGAGGTTGGTCCCCGGTGTTGCTGCCTACTCCGAGATCTCTACTTATAGCGGTGGGGAAGGTGACGTTGATGATGACGTGTCTAGTGATGTCACGTGGGTGCCCACAAGAGAGGAAGAGGAGGGGAGTTCAGAGGGAGATATGGACCAGCAGATAGGGAGGAGAAGCAGCAATGACTTACATTGCACAGCAGGGACAAAGCAGACTGCAAATGTATCAGGAGCGAGTCATCGACCATGTACGGTCACATCTGGCGCTCCCAGGACACCGGCACATGGCTCCGCAGTGTGGGCTTTTTTTAACGTGTCCGCTGCTGACAATAGCGTTGCCATCTGCAATCTTTGCAGTCAACGCGTTAGTCGCGGTAAGCCCAATACTCACCTAGGGACGACCGCCTTAAGAAGGCACATGAGCAGCCATCACCGAGCCCAGTGGGAGCAACGGAACACACAAAGCCACACTGCAGGCTCTCACCGTCCAGCCTCGTCTTCTACTTCTCCTTCTCCTCTCTCCTCACAATTGTCCTCCACTCCACCTTCCATCACGCCAAGCTCACATTTTTCTGCAAAAAGGCAGGCTTCCGTGGGCCTAATGTTTGAGCGTAAAAAAATGATGACGCCGGATAACCCTCTTGCCCAACGGTTGGCGGCTGGCTTGTCAGAACTCATAGCCCGCCAACTACTGCCATATAAACTGGTGGACTCGGAGGCCTTTCGCAAATTTGTGGCCATTGGAACACCACAATGGAAGGTCCCAGGAAGGAAGTATTTCTCAGAGAAGGGCATCCCAGAGCTATATGGCCATGTTCAGCGGCAAGTGAATGTATCTCTGGCACACAGTGTCGGTGCCAAGATACATCTGACCACAGACACGTGGTCTAGCAAACACGGGCAGGGAAGGTATATCAGTTTTACTGCCCACTGGGTGAACCTTCTGACGGCCGTCAAGCATGTAACCCGTGGCACCCGTGTAGATTTGGTTTTACCGCCACGGATTGCATGCAGGCCTGACTCTTCTTCTCCTCCTCCTACTCCATCCTCCTCCCTCTCCTCCTCAGCTGCCTCCTCCTTTTCCGCTGCTAGCGTCTCTTCCACTGCACCGCCCAAGCTCCCCAGAACCTATTCCACATGCCAGGTGAGACGTTGCCATGCCGTGCTGCGTCTGTTGTGCCTGGAAGCAAAGAGCCACACTGGCCCGGCACTCCTTTCAGCTTTGCGTTCACAGGCAGATGAGTGGCTAACACCGCTCAATTTGACAGTTGGTAAAGTGGTGTGTGACAACGGTGCCAATCTGCTTAGCGCATTGAAACAGGGCAAAATCACGCACGTGCCGTGCATGGCACACGTCTTAAACTTGGTCGTGCAGCGATTCCTTGTCAAATACCCTGGGGTCCAGGACATCTTGCGGCAGGCAAGGAAAATCTCGGCCCATTTCAGAAGATCTTACACGGCCATGGCTCGCCTTGCTGACATTCAGCGGCGACACCATCTGCCGGTCAGACGTCTTATTTGCGATTGCCCGACGCGATGGAACTCAACCTTCTATATGCTTGATAGGCTGCTCCAGCAGAAACGTGCAGTTAACGTCTACCTGTATGAACTCTGCGAAAGAAACGGTTCTGGGGAGCTGGGTTTTTTTTCACCGCGCCAGTGGCTGCTCATGCGCGACACATGCAGACTTCTGCGGCCATTTGAGGAGATCACCAAACTGGTCAGTCGCAGCCATGGCGCCATCAGTGACATGGTACCTTATGCCTTCTTTCTGGAGCGTGCATTGCGTCGTGTCATTGATCAGGCTGTGGAGGAGCAGGAGCGGGAAGATGAGGAAGTCGCAATGCTGGATGAATTCCCAGGGGGGGCTACTCTATCTGAGACAAGTCAACAACAGGAGTCTGATGAGGAGTCAGAGGAGGATGGTGCCGGGGCGGATGAGCAGGAGCAAGAAGAGCATGCTTTAAACCTTTCTGGGATCCCTGTTGTGCGAGGATGGGGAGAGGAGAATGAAGAGGACGACATTATCCTGGATGATGAGCAGGAGCCAGGCCACCACACCGCTTCCACTTTAGTGCAAATGGGGGCCTTCATGCTCCAGTGTTTTAATAGGGACCCCCGTATAAAAAGCATGAGGGTCAAGGACCAGTACTGGGTGGCAACGTACTTAGACCCCCGGTACAAACACAAAATGGCGGAAATGTTACCGCCGTCGCAGAGGGCTGTCAGAATGCAGCACTTCCAGGCCTTGCTTCGAGAAATGCTGCATTCTGCTTTTGCGTGCGCTGGCAGAGGAGCAATTCCCACTCCCAGAGAAGGATTTGCGGGTACCAATCCAACAGCGCCTGCAAGAAGAGGCCGGTTTGAAGATGTGTTGGTGACTTCGGATATGAGGTCATTCTTTCAGCCGACCCATCGACAGGTGTCATCCGGATCCAGCATCAGGGAACGCCTAGACCGTCAGGTGTCCGACTACATTGGGTTAACGGCCGATGTGGACGCTCTGAGGAGTGATGAACCCCTAGACTACTGGGTGGGCAGGCTTGACCTCTGGCCAGAGCTTGCCCAATTTGCAATCGAACTGTTGGCTTGCCCCTCATCCAGTGTCCTGTCCGAAAGGACGTTCAGCGCAGCAGGGGGGATTGTGACCGATAAGCGTACTCGCCTAGCTCACGACAGTGTTAACTACCTCACATTTCTAAAAATGAATGAGGCATGGATCTCGGAGGAATTCAACACATGTGACCAGTAGACCATGTATATGTCTATAAACTATTTTTTTAATCAAGCACACAGACCTTCTTAATTCATTTGGCTCACTTCCTTGACCCAAAAAAGCACACCGTACTATATGCCCCTACCCTCCTCTTTGAAGAGGTTGAGCGGTGTCATATTTCTACTGGGGCTGCTTATGATATCCCTGTGCTGTGCTGACTTCCTCCTGGGGGTTCTTATTATGAAGGGATCACACTATCCCTGTGCTGTGCTGACTTCCTCCTGGGGGTTCTTATTATGAGGGGATCACACCATCCCTGTGCTGTGCTGACTTCCTCCTGGGGCTGCTTACGGTGCTGCTGTCAGTGCTGTATGTCACGGTGCTGCTGTCAGCGCTGTATGTCACGGTGCTGCTGTCAGCGCTGTATGTCACGGTGCTGCTGTCAGCGCTGTATGTCACGGTGCTGCTGTCAGCGCTGTATGTCACGGTGCTGCTGTCAGCGCTGTATGTCACGGTGCTGCTGTCAGCGCTGTATGTCACGGTGCTGCTGTCAGCGCTGTATGTCACGGTGCTGCTGTCAGCGCTGTATGTCACGGTGCTGCTGTCAGCGCTGTATGTCACGGAGCTGCTGTCAGTGCTGTATGTCACGGTGCTGCTGTCAGCGCTGTATGTCACGGTGCTGCTGTCAGCGCTGTATGTCACGGTGCTGCTGTCAGTGCTGTATGTCACGGTGCTGCTGTCAGCGCTGTATGTCACGGTGCTGCTGTCAGTGCTGTATGTCACGGTGCTGCTGTCAGCGCTGTATGTCACGGTGCTGCTGTCAGCGCTGTATGTCACGGTGCTGCTGTCAGCGCTGTATGTCACGGTGCTGCTGTCAGCGCTGTATGTCACGGTGCTGCTGTCAGCGCTGTATGTCACGGTGCTGCTGTCAGCGCTGTATGTCACGGTGCTGCTGTCAGTGCTCTGTATTACGGTGCTGCTGTCAGATGCCTCTATCACGGTGCATGTGTCATTCCGGTATGTCACGCTGCTGGTGATCATCTCCTGCACCCTCTTCTTTGCCTACCCTGGTCCCTGACCTTCCCTCTCCTCCATTGCCTTCATTAGCTCCATAGTCCTGAATTGTTAGAACAATTTCCCAAATAAAATAAAAATGCTTGTAGTTATCGATCCCAAATTCACCTCATACATGTATTATGTCATTGTCCAGATGGTGGGACTACGTTTTACCCCCTAATAATTACCACGTGGCCGCAAATTCGACATGAAGGTTTGCAAAGTTCGCCTCCCATTGAAGTCAATGGGGCCCGCGGCGAACGTTCGGTTTCGCGAACGTTTGGGTCCGTTCGCATTTCGCTTTCGCGAAACGTCCCGTCGGAAGTTCGTCCATCACTAATGGTGGGACACAATTGGGAGACAGGGACAAAACGTTGTCACCCTATAATAGAAACTCGGGAGGGGTGCTTGTCTATGTGCACTTCACTGATGGCTGCACGCCATTTCTCAATGTTGGTGACAACACTGGACCAAGCCTAAGGAATTTGTGTTGAAATGGCCACTTGTAGTCTTCATTGGACGTCTATGTGACAACACAAGATCACAATTGGGAGACGGGGACAGATTGATGTCACCCTATAACAGGAACTTGCTGGAGTGTTTGTCTACTTGCAGTCCACCGATGGCTGCAAGGCCTTTCTCAGGGTGAGTTTCCCAGTGGGGATAATGGTGGATCATGCCTACGTAATGTGTGTTGAAATGGCCAGTTCTCCATCGGATGTATATGTGACAACACGGGATCACAATTGGGAGACAGGGACAGAACGTTGTCACTCTATACAGGAACTCGGTAAATCATTGGTTGCATGGCATTTTTCAGGGTGGGTTTCCCAGTGGGGACAATGGTGGAACACAATTGGGAGACAGGGAACAAAACGTTGTCAGCCTATAATAGAAACTCGGGAGGGGTGCTTGTCTATGTGCACTTCACTGATGGCTGCACGCCATTTCTCAATGTTGGTGACAACACTGGACCAAGCCTAAGGAATTTGTGTTGAAATGGCCACTTGTAGTCTCCATAGGATGTCCATGTGACAACGCAGGAGCGCAATTGGGAGACAGGGACAGAGCGTTGTCACCCTATATTAACAAACAACTGGAAACCGACTTTTCGGTATTTTAAAGAAAGCCAAAAAATGTAATGCAATGAAAGGATCTCAACATGTTGAATCTTAAATGAGATTTTAGTGATGGCCTCACATGTACTTTATGCCTATTGGGTGGTGACAGGGTCTCTTTAACAGATAATGAAATTTTGAAAAAAAAAAAAAGAAAAGAAAATTCTTCATATCCCTTTAAAGATTTATTCTCGACAAGTATTCGGGAAGTGGGGGGGGGGGAGGGGAGGGGAAGGAGAGAAATGAGTGGCAAGTGAGCTTGTAGCGTACTCCACATCAGCTGCCAATATGTTCCTAGGTCTTGGTAACAATCTAGAGTCCCGGGGGAACCCTGCCGCCGTTGAAGTGAATATCAGAGAGGAGAGAAAACAATTTCTGGTGCCAATAACGTAGCACAGATGAAAAATGTTTTAATATTTGAGTCTTCTTTATGGCAGGCGCGGTGACAGTGATGGAGTCAATGTCAGATTTTTTTTTTTTCCCTTTTTAAATGTCATCTATTGCCTGCCAGCCTTCCCCTCTCCGCACGCGAAAGCCTGACGCGGTCTCCTTTGCAGCCATTGATCACTGATTTTATTCTAAACGGAACACTTGCCACGAGACAAGCGATCCGAGAATTTAGTTTAAAAAAAAAGAAATAAAGAAGGGCGAGTGCCCCCATCCCCCCCCCCCCGGCGAGTGCCCCCATCCCCCCCCCCCCCCCCCGAGGCGGCAGACGGAGCATCGCCCTTATTACCGGTCCTTAAAATGTTACTTATTTTTCTTAGCGTGTAACGGGATTTGTGGAGCCTCTCGCCATGGAGGAATAATAATATTAATCCGTTTTACGCCGAGAAATTAAGACACTTTCAAGGTTCTGCGGGTTAATGCCGCGATTGAATTTTTTTAGGGAACGCCGTTCATGTACTGTTTTTCATGCCGCCGGTGAAGACGCTACAGTAACAAGGAGGCCGAGTCACTGCCGATGGATATCAATGGAGTCACAATCAGACATCGGAGGTTTAAAAGGCTCTTAAAGGGACGTGAATTATCTTTCATTTTTATTTTTTTCCCAATAAAAAATAATTCCCGATCAATAAAATGTAATATAATATACGGCAATATACTGAAGGTTCAAGAGGCATTTTATATCTTTTTAAAGCTTAATATTGTGTGTTCTTCCTGGAATCTCGGTGAGCTTTGTATATTTCTTCCAGATCTGTGCGGTAATCCAGTGTGAGACTTCCTGTAATAAAGACCAATCACTGCTGCTCTCCCACCTTGGGCAGGGGGGCTGGTCTTGTCTCCGCCCCCTTCCTGTAGTTTTCTGTAGGCAACCTGTGGTGGGTGGAGCCTGCTGGGTCCCTCCCACCGCGCTTCTCTCTATCTCTATACTTGTGCAGAATGACTGCTCTTGTCTCTGCCCCTCTTGTAGTTTTCTGCTGACAACTTGTAGTGGGTGGAGTGTGACAACTTGTAGTGGGTGGAGCCTGCTGGGTCCCTCCCACAGCTCTGGGTCTCTCACCTTATATAGAGTGACTACTCTCGTCTCCGCGCCTCCTGTAGTTTTCTGTAGGCAACCTGTGGTGGGTGGAGCCTGCTGGGCCCCTCCCACAGCGCTTCTTTCTCTCTCTCTACTTGTACAGAATGACTGCTCTTTTCTCCGCTCCTCCTGTAAGTTTCTGCAGACAACTTGAAGTGGGTGGAGTTTTCTGGGCCACTCCCACAGCTCTGCTCTCTCTCCTTGTGTAGAGTGACTGCTCTTGTCTCCGCCCCCTCCTGTAGTTTTCTGCAGACAACTTGTAGTGGGTGGAGCCTGCTGGGTCCCTCCCACAGCTCTGTTCTCTAACCTTATGTAGAGTGACTACTCTTGTCTCCGCCCCTCCTGTAGTTTTCTGTAGGCAAGCTGTGGTGGGTGGAGCCTGCTGGGCCCCTCCCACAGCGCTTCTTTCTCTCTCTCTACTTGTGCAGAATGACTGCTCTTTTCTCCGCCCCTCCTGTAAGTTTCTGCAGACAACTTGTAGTGGGTGGAGTGTTCTGGGCCACTCCCACAGCTCTGCTCTCTCTCCTTGTGAAGAGTGACTGCTCTTGTCTCCGCCCCCTCCTGTAGTTTTCTGCAGACAACTTGTGGTGGGTGGAGCCTGCTGGGTCCCTCCCACAGCTCTGTTCTCTCACCTTATGTAGAGTGACTACTCTTGTCTCCGCCCCTCCTGTAGTTTTCTGTAGGCAACCTGTGGTGGGTGGAGCCTGCTGGGCCCCTCCCACATGGCTTCTCTCTCTCTCTCTCTCTCTCTACTTGTTCAGAATGACTGCTCTTGTCTCCGCCCCCTCCTGTAAGTTTCTACAGACAACTTGTAGTGGGTGGAGTGTTCTGGGCCCCTCCCACAGCTCTGTCCTCACTCCTTGTGTAGAGTGACTGCTCTTGTCTCCACCCCCTCCTGTAATTTTCTGCAGACAACTTGTAGTGGGTGGAGCCTGCTGGGTCCCTCCCACAGCTCAGTTCTCTCACCTTATGTAGAGTGACTACTCTTGTCTCCGCCCCCTCCTCTAGTTTTCTGAAGGCAGCCTGTGGTGGGTTGAGCCTGCTGGGTCCCTCCCACAGCTCCGCCCCCTCTCTACTCGTGTGGGGTGACCGATCTTGTCTCCGCCTTCTCCTGTAGTTTACTCTGCAGGCACTGTCTTGACTCCAACACAGATCCCCTCACTTCCCGGTTTCACGTTAGAAACCATAAGCTCCTGCTGCCGTCAGTTATACTCCTGTGCGGAGGGAGTGGGGGGCATGGTTTACCAGCTCTTTGTATGTCTACAGATGCACACAGCCCAGCTCTGGTGCCTCCTTAGAACCCGGGCTTGGCACAGGAGGCACTTGAAGGAGGGAGAAGCTGACAGCACCAGAAAAAGAGGTAAAGAGCCTGTCTATTGATTGATGCACAGAGCAGGTAAGCATAACCTCTCTTTTATTAAAAAATAAATAAAAGATAGCCTTTAGGGTCACTTTAAATCTGCAGCTTTCATTATATTAATACCAGGCATAAGGTGCCTTGAAAAAGTATTCATACCCCTTGCAATGTTCCGCATTTTGTCATGTTACAACCAAAAACTTAAATGTATTTTTATTGGGATTTTATGTGATAGACCAACACAAAGTGGTACATAATTGTGAAGTGGAAAGAAAATGATAAATGGTTTTCAAATTTTTTTACAAATAAATATGTGAAAAGTGTGTGGGGGGGGGCATTTGTATTCAGCCCCCTTTACTCTGATACCCCTAACTATAATCTAGTGGCACCAATTGTTTTCAGAAGTCACCTAATTAGTAAATAGAGTCCACCTGTGTGTAATTTAATCTCAGTATAAATACAGCTGTTCTGTGAAGCCCTCAGAGGTGTGTTAGAGAACCTTAGTGAACAAACAGCATTGTGAACGCCAAGGAACACACCAGACAGGTCAGGGATAACGTTTTGGAGAAGTATAAAGCAGGGTTAGGTTATAAAAACATATCCCAAGCTTTGAACACCTCATGGAGCTCTGTTCAATCTATCATCTGAAAATGGAAAGAGTATGGCACAACTGCAAACCTACCAACACATGGCTGTGCACCTAAACTGACCAGCCGGGCAAGGAGAGCATTCATCAGAGAAGCAGCCAAGAGGTCCATGGTAACTCTGGAGGAGCTGCAGAGATCCACAGCTCAGGGGGAGAATCTGTCCACAGGACAACTATTATGCCGTGTACACATGATCTGCGTTTTCGTCTGAAAAATCTTGGATGGCTTTTCCGGTGGGATTTCACTCAAGCTTGGCTTGCATACACGTGATCACACAAAAGTTCCCTGAACTTTCGACCATCAACAACACTACGACGAGCCGAGAAAATGAAGTTCAATGCTTCCGAGCATGTGTTGAATTGTTTCCGAGCATGTGTAGGAATTTTGCGCGTCTGAATTTCCGATCAGAACTTTTTCCATCGGAAAAATAGAGAACCTGCTCTCAATATTTTGCTGGCGGAAATTCTGCCAGCAAAAGTCCGATGGAGCCTACGCACGGTCGGAATATCCGACCAAAAGCTCAGACTTTTGCTGGCAGGATTTACAATCGTGTGTATTAGTCGTCTCTCCACAAATCTGCCCTTTATGGAAGAGTGACAAGAAGAAAGACATTGGTGAAAGAAAGTCATAAGAAGTCCTGTTTGTAGTTTGTGAGAAGCCATGTGGAGGACACAGCAAACATGGGGAAGAAGGTACTCTGGTCAGATGAGACCAACGTGTGGTGGAAAACCAACACTGCACATCACCCTGAACAAACCCTCCCCACTGTGAAACATGGTGGTGGTAGCATCATGTGGTGGGGATGCTTTTCTTCAGCAGGGACAGGGAAGCTGGTCAGAGTTGATGGGAATATGTATGGAGCCAAATACAGGAGAATCTTATGCCGCGTACACACGACCAGACTTTTTGACAGCAAAGGTCCGACGGAACGAGTCCGTTGGACAATTCGATCGCGTGTGAGCTCCATCGGACCTTTGCTTACCAAAAATCCAGCGGAGTTTAGAAATAGAACATGTTTTAAATTTTTCCACCGGAACTCCGCCCGACCAAGAAATCCGTTCGTGTGTATACTAGTCCGGACAAAAAACGACGCTAGGGCAGCTATTGGCTACTGGCTATGAACTTTCTTATTCTAGTCCGGTCGTACGTCATCACGTTCAAATCCATCGGACTTTGGTGTGATTGTGTGTGGCCAAGTCCGTTCATTCGGAAAGTCAGTCGGAACTCCGCCGAAAGTCTGTCGGAAAGACCGTCAAACCTAGTCCCTCAAAGTCCGGTCGTGTGTACACGGCATTAGAAGAAAACCTGTAAAGCCCCATACACACTTTACCTCTCAGCACCGGCGCCTCATGGCCCTTTAAGAGGTTTGTGATTCCAGGAGGTGAGGCACAGCTTAAGATCAGCTGAAGATCACATGATCCGAAGTTTTCAGACCATGTGACCGTCAATCACGGCAGTCACGTGGTCTGAAAACTTTGGTTAGGTGACAGTAACTGTGCCGGGAGCGCGCAACATGTCTGCTCTCAGCACAGGTGTATTGGGGGGGCAATTCATGCAAATATGTGTCCCCTCGGCGCTAAGAACCAGACACTCGAGAGGCCGCATATTTGCGTACGGCCAGTGTCAAGGGGTTACTCTACCACAGTGATTCTCAACCAGGGTTCCATGGAACCCTAGGGTTCCTCCAGAGGTTGCTAGGGGTTCCTTCAGCATTGGGCAATTTCTGCCTCTTAGAAAAGTTCCCACCGACACCATTGATCTTTTCAACTATCTGTAAGGAGGTAATTCTTCCCAATGGCCACAAGTGTAAGGACCATTCTTCTCATTGACCATCACACTAATGTATCATGAGTTGCAGATTTCAAATTTTTAGCAGGGGTTCCCTGAGACCGCAGGACTATTTCAAGGGTTCCTCTGTGTTGAAAAGGTTGAGAATGACTGCTCTACCAGCATGTCTTTGGACTGTGGGAGGAAACAGGGAGAACATGCAAATTCCATGCAGATAGGCATACCTCCCAACTTTTTGAGATGGGAATGAGGGACACCTATCAGAAAAAGTATGCAGGCATAGGAAACACCCCTTGTCGCGCCCCCTTAAAGGAAAATTGTACAAAAAAACAAGGTCAGGTAAACTCACAGGCAGGGGCGGACTCACAACTCATGGGGCCCCCAGGCAATAGGAGATTATGGGGCCCCCAGGCAATCAGACATTATGGGGCCACACAGTATACACAAACACATACAGTATACAATCACACAGTATACACATACATGTACACACAGTATACACAGACATGTTTCTATTGGCTGAGAAGGTACTGGAGAGGTGGGGCAGCTATAATCTCGGGATTTTTAGACCAAAAGGTTGTTGGCAAGGGACATTTCAGAGACAGATGTTAAAAAAAAACACTGATTTTTACATACTTTCCCTGGTTTTACTGAGGCTGGCAACCCTGATGGGGCCCCCTAGTGGCACGGGGCCCTCGGGCAGTGCCCCGAGTGGCCCAATGGTCAGTCCGCCCCCGGCTCACAGGTGATTGTTTTACCACTACTTTTCCTTCATATTGGCTTTTGGAATTTACAAACGCAGCAATTTAGCAATCAGATGAAAGGTTTAGGGCTGGAAAACACTTTTTGATAGATAAAAAGTGCATTTTATATACAACTCTATGGATCAGACCAAAATGAGGGACAAATGAGGAGGAAAGAGGGACAGTTGGTCCAAATCAGGGACAGTCCCTCAAAAACAGGGACAGTTGGGAGCTATGAGATAGGGTCCTGGCCAGGACTCAACCCAAGTTGTGCTGACCGCTAAGCCATTGTGCTGGCCCCCAAAACAGCAAAATCAACAAAAGACCCGCCATACAGATTTATACAAAAGCTGGAAGTGATAAAAGTAAAAAAAAAAAAAAAAAAAAAAATCCAAATAAATGATAGGAAGCACCTACAGTATTTATTTTTGATCATTTTATTTTCTGGGGTGAATTGGTTGCGCTTCACTTTAATAACATCTCAACGACGGTGCATTGACATTTTTGCAGATATGAGATGAAAGGTTATGTTACATATTAACATTTAATATATTCCCATGCTTACACGAGGGCAATTATTTTTCAAAAAAAGAGACCATTTGCAGCAATACGGTTAGCGGCGTGTTTTTCAGTTTCGGCGTTTCCTGTTGGCGGTTACGTTTTGGAAGCGGAGTGAGTTTGCTGGGTTGCTGGAGACGGCTGACATTCAAACTTTATTAGTGCGCCAGGTACCTGGGGACTGTGAATTATAGGAAGGATCAGCCTTGGCCCAGTAAAAGCATCACTCAGCCTTGTTGGTTACCGAAGGGAGTTTAAGCGGAGGAGCGGCAGAGCCAGCTGCATGGCAGATAATGTTTATATAGGTAGTCAGGGAAGTATTGCTGACCAGACAAAGAGAAAGCCCAGGAGGAAATAGGTGAGACGGTGATAAATGGAGGCAAGTCGTAAATGTTTCATAGTCAGGGATCAGAAATGAAGGCGCTGGCTTCCAACGCCGCGTCACGAGACCCGGGGAAGGAGGATGTCACCTTCTTGGTGACTTCACACGCTTGTCCTCCATTGTTAGGGGAAAGGCCGGAGTCTTCCTTCTATAAATCTTTATTTAGATGGAGCTCATTCTGTGGAATGTCATTACCCATTATATGTACAAGGATTAACACAATGTAACAACGATCTACGGAGGAGGGAAGGGGGAATGGATGGATGGATTCATGGATAATAGATGAGGATGAAGGAGAGAGTCCGGGTGTGGGGGGGGGGGGGGGTGGGTGGAATAAAGGAATGTATAGAGGGAAATAAAGAAAAAAGGTAGGAAGGGAAGGATGGAGGAGGAAGCAAAGATGGGGTGGGGGGGGGGCATAGAAAGGAAGCATAAAGAGAAGAGAGTGTCAGGAGGATGAGAGGTGGGGGGATAGATCTAAAGGAAGGGAGGGAGGAAGGATGAAAGGAAGGAAGGAAGGAAAAAAGAGAAAAGAAGGGGAAGGAAGAAAAAGGTTGAGGAAATATAAACTGGACGAAGAAGGTAAAGAAGGAAGTCAGAAACAAAAGAATAAATGAATAGGGAAAGAAAAGAAGCAAAGCATTGAGGAAGAAAGAACTGGAGGAAAAATGAAGGGAAGGAAGGAAGGAAGATATAAAGGTGAGGCAGAAGGCTGAAAGGAGGAAAGAAGAGAAGGAAGCAGGGATGATGGAAGGTGGAATGGAATTAGTAGGGAAGGAAAGGAAATGAAGGAAAAGACAGAAGAATGGGGTGGGGCATTGAGGGAAAGAAAGATGGGAATGAAGGGGGGGGGGGGGCTTTAAAGAGGAAACAAGAAATGTAGGGACTGGCAAAAAGAATTAAAGTGAATGCACAAGGAAGAGAAAGGAAAGTGAGGAAGAAAGGAAGGAAGCACCAGGAGAATGAAATGGGGCATCCAGTAAAAGAAAGAAGGAAAGGGAGACTTAATGAAGGATTGGAGGAGGAAGCAGCGAATGAGGTTTAAAGGCAGGAAAAAAGTAAAAAAGAGAATGGATGAGAAAGGAAGGGGAAAGGAAGGAAAGTGAACGTAAAGGGTCGATGGGGTGGGGGGGGGGGGGGGGGCATAGAAAGGAAGCATAAAGAGAAGAAAGTGTCAGGAGGATGAGAGGTGGGGGGATAGATCTAAAGGAAGGGAGGGAGGAAGGATGGAAGGAAGGAAGGAAGGAAGGAAGGAAGGAAGGAAGGAAGGAAGGAAGGAAGGAAGGAAGGAAAAAAGAGAAAAGAAGGGGAAGGAAGAAAAAGGTTGAGGAAATATAAACTAGACGAAGGAGGTAAAGAAGGAAGTCAGAAACAAAAGAATAAATGAATAGGGAAAGAAAAGAAGGAATTGAGGAAGAAAGAACTGGAGGAAAAATGAAGGGAAGGAAGGAAGATATAAAGGTGAGGCAGAAGGCTGAAAGGAGGAAAGAAGAGAATGAAGCAGGGATGATGGAAGGTGGAATGGAATTAGTAGGGAAGGAAAGGAAATGAAGGAAAAGACAGAAGAATGGGGTGGGGCATTGAGGGAAAGAAAGATGGGAAGGAAGGGGGGGGCTTTAAAGAGGGAACAAGAAATGAAGGGACTGGCAAAAAGAATTAAAGTGAATGCACAAGGAAGAGAAAGGAAAGTGAGGAAGAAAGGAAGGAAGCACCAGGAGAATGAAATGGGGCATCCAGTAAAAGAAAGAAGGGAAGGGAGACTTAATGAAGGATTGGAGGAGGAAGCAGCGAATGAGGTTTAAAGGCAGGAAAAAAGTAAAAAAGAGAATGGATGAGAAAGGAAGGGGAAAGGAAGGAAAGTGAACGTAAAGGGTCGATGGGGGGGGGGGGGGGGGTGGTTTGGGGAATAGAGAGAAGGGAAGACAGTGTTGGTGGGGGGAGCCAAGAATGAGGGGAAAGATAATAAGAAAGGAGGAAAGAGGATGGAAAAGGAAAGAAGGAAGGAAGGAAGGACCGATGAGGAGATTAGGGTGGGGGGTTAGATCTAAGGGAAAGGAGGAAGTAAGGAAGGAAGCAAGGATGGACGAGGAGATTGGGGTGGGGGGGATAGATCTAGGGGAAAGGAGGAAGGAGAGAAGGAGGGAAGGAAGGAAGATAGGAAAGAGAAAGGTAAGGAAGAAATAGGTTGAGGAAATAGGCACCGGAAGAGGAAGGTAAGGGAGGAAAGGAGAAACAAAAGAAGGAATTAATAAGGAAAGCAAGGAAGCAAATTGTCGAGGAAGGAAGGAAATGGAGGAAAATGAAGAGAAGGAAGGAAGGAATGGAGGAAGGAAAGAAGGAAGGAAGAAAGATGAAGGAAGAAAAATAGAAAGGTAAGGCAGTAGGCAGAAAGGAGGAAGGAAGAGAAGGAACTAGGGATGATGGGCAGTGGAATGGAATTAGTAGAGAAGGAAAGGAAATTAAGGAAAAGCCAAAAGAATGGGGTGGGGCATTGAGGAAAAGAAATAAGGGAAAGAATGAGGGGGAGGGTTAGAAGAGGAAGCATAGAATAAGGGAATGGCAAAAAGAAGGAAAGTGAATGAATGAGGAAGAAAAAGAAAACAAAGGAAGGAAGGAAGGAGTGATAGATGGAAGGGAGGGAAGAAAATAAGTGAGGAAGGAAGAACCAGGATAATGCAATGGGGTGTCCAGGAAAAGAAAGAAGGTAATGGAGGCTTAATGGAGGGTTGGAGGAGGAAGCAGGTAATGAGGGGAAAGGCAGGAGAAAAGTAAGAAGGTGGATGAATGAGGGAGGAAAAGGGAGAGGAAGGGAAGTGAAGGGAAAGGGTAGATGGGATGGGGGGTTGGGGAATAGAAAGAAGGAGAAAGACAGTGTTGGTAGAGGGAGCAAAGAATGAGTGGAACGGTAATAAAAAAAAGGAGGAAAGAGGATCAGGGGTCTGGAGGATGGGGGGAAAAGAGAAAGAAGGGAAGGAAGTGGGAAACAGAAGTTTGGAGGAAGGAGTACAGAATGAGGGGAAAGGCAGGAAGAAAGGAGAGAGGAGGATGGAAATGTGAAATAGGTGAGAGTAAGGAAGCAAGGGAGAGCCAGAACAAGGGATGGATATGAAGAAGGGAGGGGAAGGGAAGGTAAGGGGAGACAGGACTGGGGTAAGCTGCACTGGGCACAGAGAAGCAAGGGGGAAAAGAATAGACGCAGGGTGGCACACCCATTCTATGGCATGCATTAAGAGTGGGGGAGGGAGGCACAAATTTAGGATGCTTGCGCTGGACGACCCTGTCCTGGTACTGGTTGGAGTAGAGGAGCAAGGACTAAAGAAGGACTGAGGGGAGTAAGGAGGAGAGCACTGGGAGGACGGGGAAGGGAATGGAAAGAATGGGGGGTAAGGGAGAGTTGATTCAACGAATAAAGGGAAGGAATCCACAGGAAAGGAAAAGGACGAAGGTGAGAAATAGGAAGGAAGGAACCTGAACTAGATTTCCTCCCCCAGAGTTAACTTTGTTTCTTTGTTGTTCCTCTACAACACGGGGTACGTCTCGCCTTCCCTCTCGGCGGCAGACTGTTGCTGTCTCCCCTCCGTCAGTGAACACCGTGTTTTATTTTATTTTTTTACCTGTCAGCAGAAATGTGTAAGGAGCTTTGTATGACGTGAGGTGATGTGGAGGATATGTCAACACTGTCATCTCATAATCATTTATTTACAAAGTCCCATTAATCATCCGTCAGCTGAAGATACATAGAGCGTCTGTGTACTTCTCTGTATTCTGATTAATGATGCATGGCTCTGTCTGGGTGACCAATTTACCTGTTTAAAGGAAAACTCCGCCTTTTCATACTCCTTTAACAAAAAAACAAAACAAAAAAAAGTGGACGCTTCATAAGTGCTAACTCATTAAGACATTTGAAAAAATTATCTTTGTTATTGTTTTAATTTCTTGCAGTATTTTACAGTTTTTTTTTATATATCTGGTGTGATGTGGGGTCTAAAAAAAATGTTCATTCACCCCTAAATACAACACCCTTCAAGAGGCTACTGCGAGCTGCACTGTGCATAAATGGCAGGTACAGTATATTTAGATATGTGTAATTCCAGCAACAGACGGGGACACCCCACCCTCCATATATTGAAGATCACAGGTTGGGTGGGAATGAAAAATTTAAAGTGGTTGTAAACCCTTACTTATACCCAGTGACTGGGCTCAGGTGATACACAGAGATGAAACAAATCCTCCTATATAAGATATACCTGTTTATCTTTTCTTCAAGACATCCGTTCCACGTCCAAAATTGTCAGAAACCATGAAATCAGACCGAGACAGAAGTACAGTTAAAATCACACTTGTTTAATAATAAAAGTAAATAGAACAAACGTAGTCAAAACATAGCCAGAGTTCCGGAACCGGAGCGGATGGTCAGGCAAGCCAAACGTCAGGGAGCCGGAGATGAGCGTAGGAGAACAGCAAGCAGGATCTGGAGCCAGAAGGGACGTCAGCCAAGCAAGTCTTTTAACAGGAACGCAGGAGAGTGTCTCTGTGATGTTGACCAAGGCGAAGGCAGAGATCACCTGAGCTGGACGGCTTAAGTAGGCAGGAGTGGAGGGAGGGGGGATTTTGGGGGAGAAAGGATTGGTGAATATACTGTACTGTTTTTGTATTTTGAAAATTAAATAAAGAATAAAAAAAAAGGCTGCATTGCAAAAAAAAAAAAAAAGTCGGCAGGAGTGACGAGCAGGATATCATCAACAGGTAAATAACTGTGATGGGAGCTGACAATTAGCCGACAGCTGAGCGGCCAGCTCCTAGAAGGAAGGGCTGAGCACAGCCCTGACAAGAATTTATACAGCAGTCTGAGCTTTCAGAAAGCAGGGGGCGGGGGGCTGACCTTACACTCTGTAGATCTCAGTGAGGAGAGCTCTGAGAGCTGATTGGAGGGAAGGGACACCCCCCCCTCCCTTTCACACACCACAAAAGAACAGAGCTGAGGTTGTCAATCGCAGGCTGTGTGCTGGAGATCCCTCCTCTTTTTTTTCTCTTGGTGTCAGGAAACTTGTCAGAAGTGATGCAGAGAGCAGAGGAACAAAAAGCAGCAGGCAGAAATGGCACTTAGTGCTCTGGACTAAGACAAGTACACACTATAAAGGCATATGCATTGTTCGTATTTCATGTTTTAGGTTTACAACCACTTTAGGGTAATGTAACATAAATATAAAATATATATCACACAGAGAAGATCTAAAAAAAGAAGAACTGGGGGGGGGGGGGGGGGGGATTTTGAGGGAAAGGGACTTATCATCACAAGTTGATAAGAATAATTCACTAATATATGTAGTCCTCTCTTCCTAATTGTTTCTATGACACTATGGGTCGAATTTCCTCCTATCTGAAAAGTGGATTTCAAACAGTACTAAGTATCAAGTTAGAAACTGTCTCTGCATCTGGTACCTTGGTCTTGTCCTCTCCTTCCCACTCATTGGCCTGCCTCTCCATAGGCTCCTCCCCTCTTCAGTCTATCATGAATGCTGCTGCCAGACTTATCCACCTTACCAACCACTCAGTGTCTGCCGACCCTCTCCTCCAATCCCTACACTGGCTCCCAATCACCCAGCGAATCAAATTCAAAATACTTACCACAACATACAAAGCCATTCACAACTCTACCCCGAGCTACATCACCAATCTTGTCTCCAAATATCACCCAAATCGTCCCCTCCGTTCTTCTCAAGACCTCCTACTCTCAAGCTCTCTCGTCTCCGTCTCCGGTGCTCGTCTCCAGGATTTCTCCAGAGCCTCTCCCATCCTCTGGAACTCGCTACCTCCACTGGTCCGGCTATCCCCTACTCTTGCTAACATTAGGCGATCCCTGAAAACGAATATCTTCAGGGAAGCCTATCACGTCTCCAATTAATCTCCTACCACTTCCATCAGCTCATTCCCCACAGTTATAACCTTTTGTACCACCTGCCCCACCCTATTAGATTGTAAGCTCTTCTAAGCAGGGCCCTCGTAATCCTCTTGCATTTTATTGTATTGTAACTGTATTGCCTCCTTTTATATTGTATAATAACTGTATAATAATAATAATAAACAAATGAGTTAGGAAAGAGAGAAGCAGATATGACGGTGGTATGCAACCTTGATTGACATATTTTGCACTGCAAGGGCAACAAGGTGAGCGGGCAGCGTAGATGGCACAAGCGAGCATTTTGGAAAAACTTATGAGATATAGTAAGATTAGGATCGGGCAGCATTGCACTTCCAATAGCCACGCAGAAAGCGGGAAGGCATGGAAGAGTTTTGGGGGATGTAATTCTGGTTAGATACAGACAAAAAAAAAATAGAAAAAAATGTTCTTTAAGGCCACTGTGTTCGGGCGCTGGACACACTGCACTGTGGAACGTGCCACGTCAATGCAATCACGAGATTGCAGACGAAGCGCTTCATTTGCAGGCTTTTGACCTACTTTGCGGCGCAATCCAAAGCGCCGAGCAGCTTCCGCCCATTGTATTACTATGGGCGGGAGCTTTGTTGTTCAATTAAAGAGGTTTCTTCCGGTTTCCCTGATACTGGAAGTGACGTTGGCAGCTCCATGGAACGCACGGAGGCATGGAGATGCCTGTAAGGTAAGTGAGGCTGCATATGATGGGGCACAGTGAGGCTGCATATGATGGGGCACAGTGTGGCTTCATATGATGGGGCATAGTGAGGCTGCATATGATGGGGCACAGTGAGGCTGCATATGATGGGGCACAGTGAGGCTACGTATGATGGGGCACAGTAAGGCTGCGTATGATGGGCACAGTAGCTGTATTTGATGGGGCACAGTGGCAGCATTTGATATGGCACAGTGGCTGCCTTTTATGGCACAGGGGCTGCCTTTGATGGGCATGGTGGCTGCGTTTGATGGGTACGGTGGCTGAGTTTGAAGCACAGTGGTGGCAATTGATGGGTATAGTGGCTGCGTTTGGTGGCACAGTGGCTGTGTTTGATGGGCACAGTGGCTGCGTTTGATGGCACACTGGCTGCGATTGATGGCACAGTGGCTGCAATTGATGGGTTTTTTTTCAGAATTTTTCCGCGCACCCCCCCCCCCCCCAAAAAAAATAATAATTTGAGCACCAGCCGCCACTGCTTGCTGGACAACCACATCCTACTTGGAGACCCATTTGACTCTTCATTTTTTTTAAGTAGGAAAGTGCTTTAAGTTTTCTATTAGGTTTCCTCCTTAAGATGTTGTCCGGCTCCTTAGTCTCCAATCATCTAAAGATGCTGCCAGAAAGTTAAGGAGGCCAGGCACTCCTACTGCTATCTGTATGCTAAGTGCCTGGTCTCATTACCATTGGTGACCTACCTTGTGGTAGTATCTCTGGAAGATGAAGGTCCTGAAACAGGAGAATATTATGACCCGGACTTCCAAGAAGACAAACTGAGGGGGTAGGGCTTCTCTGGGAAAAAAGGGATTAATGGCAGTAGGACATGTAATATATACTATATTACCAAAAGTATTGGGACACCTGCCTTGTGTGTGTACATGAACTTTAATGGCATCCCAGTCTTAGTCTGTATGGTTCAATATTGAGTTGGCCCACCCTTTGCAGCTATAACACCTTCAAATTTTCTGGGCAGGCTGTCCACAAGGACTAGGAGTGTGTCTATGGGAATGTTTGACCATTCTTCCAGGGCATTTGTGAGGTCAGGGACTGATTATGGACGAGAAGGCCTGGCTCGCAGTCTCCGCTGTAAGTCATCCCAAAGGTGTTCTATTGGGTTGAGGTCAGGACTCACTCAACCATGTCTTTATTGACTTTGCTTTGTGCACAAACTCGCAAATGCATGCCAAACCTGGAGGCCAGTGCCTTAAATAGCCTCTGAATGACCAAAGATGACTGCCAGAGCCATAAAGGGCTGCAGCATCCAACCAGATTGCTTCCCCAGTGACCCAGGAAACCAGAGAGGAACTATGTTCCTTTTGACTTCCTCTCCAGCTACAGGGCTGCTGCAGGTGAACGCCACCTTCAGTGGACTGCACCTGCCTACAAACAGAGAAGAACAGGTGTAAGGGTAGGGTTGCAACCTCATCCCTTTAAACCCGAACACATATTAATTACACAGGTTCTGCAGCTGATTAAGGTGGTAACTAAATTCACTTGGTGTCTTATCTGCATTTAATTAGCCTCAGAACCTGTGTAATTCATATGTGTTGGGGTTTAAAGTGGTTGTAAACCCTTACAAACCACTTTGACCTACAGGTAAGCCTAGATTAAGGCTTACCTGTAGGTCCAAGAAATATTTCCTAAACCTACAAGGTTTAGGAGATATTTGCCGAAAGACAGGCACCGATGTCTACGCCGTAGACAGCATCACGCAGGCGCATTGAGCGCTCCGCAGTTAACGGCGATATGCCGCGAGTGTTGGCCCTCGTGCGCATGCGCTGGAGTGACGTCATCGGGGCTCCGACGAATGGCAGCGCCGGAGCAGCGAGAACCACCAAGAAGATGAATGCTCCGGACTACAGGGGACAGCGGTGACATCGCTGGCTCCTGTGTCAGGTAAGTGACACGTAATGGACTACTATGCGATGCGATGCATAGTAGTCCATTATGCTTTACCTTTGCAGGGAATCAAAGAGGAATTAAACCCATCAGGGTTTACTTCCTCTTTAAAGGGATGAGGTGGCCACTCTATGTAAGGGAAGCTCTGCATTGGGACAAGGAGGTGAGATGTATCAGATCCATGGGTTTCGAGAGGCTTTAAATTGTCCAAAATGCTTGCCAACCATGATCCAGCTGAGTTTACGCTTAACTACTTCCAGCGTTATCACAGAGTTAGCAGATAGAATTCTACTATGAGGTTTGTTAAAAATCCTTGCAGGAGGTGAAGGTTCATCTTTACTCCTTTGGCCATTGCCCGCCACAGTGGTGGAGAATTTCCAGTCCAACCTCTTGCACAGCAAAGCAATTTGTTCTGCTAACAAATTGTTCTCTTCTGATGTCTAATCTCTGCCAGTCAAAAGCATACAGACCCGACCGGACAACCGTCAGTGTGGCTGAAGGACATTAAACGAATTTGATCGTATGTCAGCTCACCTCACAGTAAACATGAAGTGCCTCAGAAGAGTGATACGTCTGTCAAAGTGAAGTATTCCGCTTTTGGCAGGGCAAGCTACTTTTGCACACAAAGCTGTCCAATTAGATTAGGGGCCCGGGAGATATTCTACTCAGGACCGGGGCAAGTTTTGATTGAGTTCAACAGTGCCGGTTCACACCGCCCAACTTTCTGAGATGAGGAAGACGTCTTTTTAATACAAAGTAGGTAGGCAAAAGATACTCCACCCTCCATGCTTGGATGGATGTATGTTGTAGTAAAATATTTTTTGGCAATTACATTTTTGCAGAAGTCTATACATCAGGCCAACAACAAAAAAAAGAGACAGTTGGAAACCAAAGAGAGGGATCTGGTTTCAAATGATGGACATTTGGGAGCTTTGGCTTTTTATAAAGCTATGGTAGGGACACTATATTGTCAAAAGTATTGGCACACCAGCAGCTATAACAGCTTCAAGGTTAACAGCTCCACAAGGTTTAGGAGTGTTTCTATGGGAATTGTAGCACCCTCTACTTTAGGTAGGTGCTAGAGGCAGGGGTGGACTGACAACTCATGGGGCCCCTGGGCAATAGGAGATTATGGGGCCCCCAGGCAATCAGAGATTATGGGGTCACACAGTATACAATCACACAGTATACACAGACATGTTTCTAATGGCTGGGAAGGTACTGGAGAGGTGGGGCAGCTATAATCTCATGATTTTTAGACCAAAAGGATGTCGGTAAGGGACATTTCAGAGACAAATGTAAAAAAAAAAAAAATGATTTTTACATACTTTCCCTGGTTTTACTGAGGCTGGCAAACCCTGATGGGGCCCCCTAGTGGCCTGGGGCCCTCGGGCAGTGCCCCGAGTGGCCGAATGGTCAGTCCGCCCCTGGCTAGAGGTAGTTGTTTGTGGCCCATCAATGGTGTCAGTGGGAGGAATAGTTCCCCATCATACAGTTAGAAACAAAAAAAAACACTCAAACATGAGGCCGCGTACACACGCGCGGACTGTTGGCCCAACTTTGTCCGTCCAACAGTTTGAGCGAACAGTCCGCTCAAACTTAGCATGGACGGACATGGCCACACACGACGGACGAACAGTTTGCTGAAACCGTGCGCGATGACGTGAACGGCACGTACGACGGGACGAAAAATACGACGTCCTATACACTGCAATGCAACCTTCCGACGTGGAAATCCTTTCTGAGCATGCGCGAGACTTAGTTGGCCGAACAAGCCTACACACGAGCGAACAGTCCGCTGAAACAAGGTTTCAGCGGACAGTTTTTCGGAATTTCCGTAAGACCTTGTTCGGCCAACTGTCCGCTGAAACTGTCCGCTGAAGCCCCACACACGAGCGGACTGTCCGCCCAAACACTGTTCAGCGGACAAGGTTGGGCGAACAGTCCGCGCGTGTGTACGCGGCCTGAGTGTATATCCTCTATGGCTGGGATCTGCAATTAGCAGACCTCCAGCTGTTGCTAAACTACAAGTCCCATCATGCCTCTGCCTCTGGGTGTCATGGTTGTGGCTCTAAGAGTCTTGCTATGCCTCATGGGAATTGTAGTTCTGAAACAGCTGGAGGTCCGCTAATTGCATATCCCTGCTCTATGGGAATTGAAATTGGGTTGCCAGCACTCATTAATAAAAATGTATTTAGAATTATATTTATTAGCAAAAAAACACTAAAAACAAATAAACTATAACATTACACATAAAAATGGATGTATACTGGAAGTATATAACATATACATGAAACAATTTGTGACCAGCTCTATCGCGAATAGTCTGTACTATAAAGATAACCCAATTTTTTCGAGGTATATATATAAAAAAAGTTGACCTCTTCTTCAGGGGTAATTTGTGGTCAAATCATGTAGATCGTGTATATGAACAATAAGCTTCTTATAACATCCAAGGAGAAAGTCAATCTGCCACAGCTCCGCCAAGGTCAGAGGGCCCAAGGAATAAGAAGAAGTTAAAGTGGTTGTAAACCCTTACAAACCACTTTGACCTACAGGTAAGCCTAGATTAAGGCTTACCTGTAGGTCCAAGAAATATCTCCTAAACCTATACGGTTTAGGAGATATTTGCCCGAAGACAGCCATCGCCGTCTACGGCGCATGCGCCGTAGACAGCGGCGCGCAGGCGCACTGAGCGCGGCGTCGTCAATGACGAAGATGCCGCGCGTGTCGACTCCCGTGCGCATGCACGGGAGTGACGTCATCGCGGCTTCGCCGAATGACAGCGGCGGAGCTGCGAGACCCACCGAGAAGATGGATGCGCCGGACTACAGGGGACAGCGGTGACTTCGCTGGCTCCTGTGTCAGGTAAGTGACACATAATGGACTACTATGCGATGCGATGCGATGCATAGTAGCCCATTATGCTTTACCTTTGCAGGGAATGAAAGAGGAAGTAAACTCATCAGGGTTTACTTCCTCTTTAAGATGTGTAACCAAAGGCGAGGACTACTGGGGAAAAGTACACCCAAAAGTAGACCCTGCGTTCCCCCTAATTAATCCAGGATTCCGGCCGTCACATGGTATCACAAAGGGCACCCTCACAAGGACACGCCATGCTCCAACTGGCCATCTTAGATAACCTCACTGCTGATGCAAAGTGTATATGATCACAGGTATGGACCCACCTAGCGAGACCAGGCTTGGATGATCCCTCAACAGGGGCAAGAGCCACCGATATCACCACACTGAATAAGTGTGGTGTAATCAAAGTCAGGCCGGTCTCTGTGTATCACAAACCCCATGATCAGCCTGTATATATGTCAGCCCCACACCCCCTCACACCTGTTTTCCCATCATACAGTTATGCCCTGTACACACGGCCGGACATTCCGACCACAAAATTCGTCGGAATTTTCTCAGACGGATTTTGGCCGAAACTAGTCTTGCATACACACGGTCGCACAAAGTTGTCGGAAAATCCGATCGTTCGGAAGGAGGTGACATTCGTAACATGCGACGGGACTACGTAGAGGTCAGTAGCCAATAGCTTACGTTTCCAATTTTTGTTCTGAGCATGCGTGGCACTTTGTGCGTCGGAAATTCTCTACACACGATCGGAAAAAAACAGATCGGATTTTGTTGTTGGAAAAATTAAAATCCAGCTCTCAAACATTTTCCGTCAGAAATTCAGACAGAAAAAGTCAGATAGAGGCCACGCATGATTGGATTTTCCAACAACATAATCCGATCGGACATTTTCCATCAGAATTTCCGACCGTGTGTACAGGGCATAAGGGTTTTGGGAATAATGGTGCTCCAAAAATCTGGTTAAAGGCAAGAAAAGAGCTGCAGTTTGAAGACTATTGCTTTAGATAATGTTCCATGTGACTTTCAACTGCTTTCTTGCGGGAGAGAAGGTTAGTCCATGGACTTTAGGCTTCTTTTGTTGCATTAATTTAAATGTTTTTTCTGTAGTCATGTCATATGAGCACCCAGCTGGTAAAAAGGGATCTGTATATTATTGCTGAGCTCCTTCAACCCAAGCACCAAGGAGCAGCTGTGCGTAGGTAGGTTCTATTTTCTCCGCTGCAGGCGGCGCTTATCTGCAGCAGCAATGTAGGTGGAGGAAGAAGTTGAGAGGAACCTAGTTCCTCTATGGATTTTGCGGGTCACAGAGAGGCAACATCCGATTGGATGCCAGCACCCTATATGACTTTGGCGGCCATCTTGGGTCAAGCAGAGTCTATTTAAGACCCTGGCTCCCAGGTTAGGCGTGCTTTTTTTT
The DNA here is from genome assembly GCF_037356315.1 of Lithobates pipiens. Taxonomy (NCBI): domain Eukaryota; kingdom Metazoa; phylum Chordata; class Amphibia; order Anura; family Ranidae; genus Lithobates; species Lithobates pipiens. The sequence continues at coordinate 12,597,448 of NW_027507686.1, read as the reverse complement.
GCACGTTACAGCATAGGAACAGAATACCCGTCTGTCAGGGACAGTTCTTAGTATCAGGGAAAAAATCTGGAGTAGTAGAGAAAGTGCAGGGACACACCTTCCTTTCCTGGAAACCTCCCCATTTGGGTAGGGACCAGCCAGGCCAAATACCATTTCTCGAGATAGATGTTGTTGGCTTTCTGGAGACTAGCATCTTCTGTCACATTGCTGTTACATTCTGTGAGTGTTCCTGGTCAGGTTGCCTTCCTGCCGGGCCTGTTGTGTATTGCTGATCTTCCGTTACATTCCTGCCCACCGCACCAAGCTGCACCTTACCCACATGTGTTCCTGAAGCTACATACTTGTTGATGGACACCATAGACACGCCATATAAGCACACACAACTGGTACAAGAGATTTATCTGTCAACCTTAAGCTCCTTCACCCCAGTTGTATCCCTTGTAGGTAGATCCTAGCTAGGGGGGTCACACAAGAGCCCCCATATGCACAGCTGCGGTGGCCTCCGTCGTTCCAATTTCCCTTAACAGTATAACCAGCTTCAAAATAATCTTTTTTTTATATAGACGAAGAAGCTTACCCCTTCTTAAAACTGTATAATAAATTCCATCCCATTAGATGAAACACAAATATAACCACATCCCTGTTTCACTTTAGGGAGCCGCCAGTTCCTATTTTATTGTAATACCATCAGGCTGTTTTGATCTCCCTCCTCGTAGGCCTCACAAATCACGGCAGCTGCGCTCTCACTAAGTCGTCTGTATTATGTTCATTTTCCGGGTGGCAATAAATATCGAGATAAAATAAACTTGCTGGGGATCCGCTAGGACTCTTTATGATTTCCTCCGCCGCTGAGTGACAGAGGCTGGCGGCTGCATGGTTTTTATTTTTTGCCACCCAAGTAAATTTAGCCTTGGGAAGGAAGAACATCATCTGATTCCCGTGCTGCAAAAAAAAAAAAGGTTTGCCAGTCAGTAAATCAGTCAGGTTTTAATTATCGGACATATGACGAGGCGCCCCCCTCCCCCCCCCCAAGGACGCATCTACTGGAGAGAGTTCCTTCAAAGCCGAATTTAGGGAAGAGTGGCCCTTGAGGGAAGAGACAAGAAGGGACACAATGCCGTCACGGTCAAGCTGAGGGGATCATAGCCTAGGTTCACATCTTTTCAGGTTGCAGTTGATGTCGCATTTTGTGTTTTTGAACTCGCATTTTTGCCGTGTTTTTGACATATTATTGATGCGCTTTTTTGTGGGAGAGGGGGGGGGGGGTGGTTCAAAAGGAAAGTATGATAGTTTTGAGTTAGGGTTAGCGGTAAATGTTAGGGTTATTATTAACACCATATGTTAGGGTTAGCGTTTTGACCCTAACAATTACTGATAACACTAACCATTACCCCTAAGCCCTTGTACACACGGTCGGAGAATCCGTTGGAATGTGTCCTATCGGACCGTGTTGTCGGATAATCCGACTGTGTGTGGTCTCCATCGGACTGTTTCCGTCAGAATATCCGACTGACAAAGTTTTAGAGCTGGGATTGTTGAGAATTTCGATCGGACAAAGTGCCACGCATGCTCAGATCAAATTCCTAGACCAAAGCTGTTGGCTACTAGCCTGAACGTAGTCCCGACGTAACTAAATAACGTCATCACGTTACGAACGGTTGGATTTTCCGTCAACTTTGTCCGACCACGTGTATGCAACACCAGTTTCGGACAAAATCCGTCTGAATTTATTCAACGGATTTTGTTGTTGGACGGTCCAACTGTACTGTGTCAAGGGGTACCAAGGCTTACTAATCAAAGTGTACCAAGGCTTGCTAATCATGGGGTACCAAGGCTTGCTAATCAAGGTGTACCAAGGCTTGCTAATCAAGGTGTACCAAGGCTTGCTAATCATGGGGTACCAAGGCTTGCTAATCATGGGGTACCAAGGCTTGCTAATCAAGGTGTACCAAGGCTTGCTAATCATGGGGTACCAAGGCTTGCTAATCATGGGACACCAAGGCTTGCTAATCAAGGTGTACCAAGGCTTGCTAATCATGGGGTACCAAGGCTTGCTAATCAAGGTGTACCAAGGCTTGCTAATCATGGACTACCAAGGCTTGCTAATCAAGGTGTACCAAGGCTTGCTAATCATGGGGTACCAAGGCTTGCTAATCAAGGTGTACCAAGTCTTGCTAATCAAGGTGTACCAAGGCTTGCTAATCATGGGGTACCAAGGCTTGCTAATGAAGGTGTACCAAGGCTTGCTAATGAAGGTGTACCAAGGCTTGCTAATCAAGGTGTACCAAGGCTTGCTAATCAAGGTGTACCAAGGCTTGCTAATCATGGGGTACCAAGGCTTGCTAATCATGGGGTACCAAGGCTTGCTAATCAAGGTGTACCAAGGCTTGCTAATCATGGGGTACCAAGGCTTGCTAATCAAGGTGTACCAAGGCTTGCTAATCATGGGGTACCAAGGCTTGCTAATCATGGGGTACCAAGGCTTGCTAATCAAGGTGTACCAAGGCTTGCTAATCATGGGGTACCAAGGCTTGCTAATCAAGGTGTACCAAGGCTTGCTAATCATGGGGTACCAAGGCTTGCTAATCATGGGGTACCAAGGCTTGCTAATCAAGGTGTATCAATGACCCCCTGCCTTTCTACTTCTGCATGTCCTGTTCTCGAAGAGATTGAAAATTCTGCACAGACCTTCACCGAAAATTGGGTCAATCATGTACTATATTAATGTCTCGGCAGTCGGCACAAAGACTTTTGGTGAGCTACATCATCACACTATAAATATCCTTATTTGGACCTTACTAGTCCCTATTCCAGCCTTCCTCAACCAAAGGTCTCGTGAGTGGCTCCTTGAGCATTGAGCGATGGAGAATTGGTCTCCCACCTAAAATGACCACCAATGAAAGATAGCAATTTTTTACTGACATATCAAAAAATGATATTCTTCCTCTTTAATATCAGTTGTCTTAATTCGTGACCAGATTGGAACCCGCCGTGCATGCTGGCTTAAAATGCAAACCCACAAATCAATGACTATCAAGAACCTGGTTAATCAAGGAGGTACCAAGAATCTTGCTAATCAAGAAGTACCAGGCAAGGACCTCCTGCTTTTCTACTTCTGCATCCGATGTCCTGTTCTTAAAGGGATTTCAAAAACATATTTTTTTATTTTTTATTTCTTCATTTTACCAAAAAATTATGGACTATATATCCCATAGTTTGTGGGCTCTATAACTTTCCTTCAGACTTACGGTAACACTATACACTGATTTGGGTTATTTTCGCCAAAGAAATGTGGCAGAATACATTTTGGCCTAAATTTATGAAGAATGATTATTTATATGCAAATTTTCTAAAACAGAAACAAGTGTTTTTTTGTTTGTTTAGCAAAACATTTTTTAAAAACCCAGTGGTGATTAACTCCTTGCCGACCGGCTCACGCCGATATACGTCGGCAGAATGGACACGGACAGGCATATTAGCATACCAGTACGTTGCCCTTGAGACGCGGCATTGCTTCGTGAGTGTGATTGCGGGTCCCGCGGACTCAATGTCCACGGCGATACCCGCGATCATCTCACGGAGAGGAAGAACGGGGAAATGCTGATGTAAACAAGCATCTCCCCATCAGTGGCGTAACTAGAACCTTCAGGGCCCCAATGCAAGAAACCATGAAGGGCCCCCCTGAACCCCAGCCAGGGCCCTTCCCTCCGAGTCCGGTGGTGGAACTCCAGGGCGTGGTCACAGGTATGACCTTTGTGAGCCCTGTAGTTCCACCACTGGTATCAGTAGTTTTTTATATATTTTTTTTAATTTTTAGGTGCCCCATTGGGGGACTGTCCCTAGGCAGGATGGGGTCCCCGTCCCCAAAAGAGAGGAGGTCCTTTTCTCCAGGGCAGATGAAGTTACTGCCCCCAGGTGAGAAGGGGTCCCTGTCCCCAGGGGAGGTGGAGGGGGTATGTAATGGTGTGTGGGGGATGGGGTCCTCTCACTCACCATGACCAAGCTGCAGGCCGCGCACTCATCCATGTTGGCCTGGGCTCCGTCCAGTGTGCTGGACGGGCGATCAGCATATCTCCCAAAAAGACCTTTCATCATCTGTGCATGACGGGGAGGAGGGGGGCTGGCAGACAAGCCTGCAGTGTCCTCCGGGGAGTCGGCTCTCATAGGGCTGCACTGCATCTGTGTGCTTAAAGTTTGTTTACCCGGGAGAAGTATGCAGTGCAGTGTGGGCCGGACTCTAAGGGGCGGGACTCTGGCTGGGGAGAACAGACATCGGACTGAGCGGCAATGCATGGAGCAGGAGAGGGGTACTCTGAGGAGCCGGCTGAGGACACAGGTCATGCGGGGAATGCCCAACTAAAGAGCAGCCAGTGCTATAGTCGAGCATGGAGCTCTGCTAGTCACCCTCCACCTCCAGCCACCCGTGTGCATGGTGCACTGGTACCCCTAGCTGCCTATGCTGCTGCCGGCCATATGTAGAGGGGGCTGCATGGGCCCCCTGCATCACAGGGCCCAGTTGCGGTCGCAACTGCTGCACCCCCTATAGTTACGCCCCTGCTCCCCATTCTTCCTAGTGACAGGACACTGATCACAGCTCCCTGTGACCGGAGCGGTGATCAGTGTCGTGACACAGGTAGCCCATCCCCCCCTACAGTTAGAATCACTCCTTAGGACACGCGTAACCACCTTCACCGCCCCCTCCTGGTTAACCCCTTCACTGCTAGTCACATTTACATAGTAATCAATGCATTTTTATAGCACTGATTGCTGTATAAATGTGAATGATCCCAAAATATCGCCAAAAGTGTCCGATGTGTCTGCCATAATGGTGCAGTCATGATAAAAATCGCTGATCGCCGCCAAAAAAAAAAAAATTATTAATAAAAATGCCATAAAACTATCCCCTATTTTATAAATGCTATAACTTTTGCGCAAACCAATCAATAAACGTTTATTGTGATTTTTTATTTTTTTTTACCAAAAATATGTAGAAGAATACGTATCGGCCTAAACTGAGGAAAAAAAAAGATTTTTTATATAGTTTTTGGGGATATTTATTATAGCAAAAAGTAAAAAAGAATGAGTTTTTTTTTTCAAAATTGTCGCTCTTTTTTTTTTTATAGCGCAAAAAATAAAAACCGCAGAGGTGATCAAATACCACCAAAAGAAAGCTCTATTTGTGGGGGGGGGGGGGGGGAAGGACGTCAGTTTTGTTTGGGAGCCACGTCGCACAATTGTCAGTTAAAGCGACGCAGTGCCGAATCGCAAAAAAAGTGCTCTGGCCTTTGGGCAGCAAAATGGTCCGGGCTGAAGTGCTACCGGCCCCATGCTCCAGGGGGCCCTTGAAAATCCCCAAAAGAAAGCTTTATTTGTGTGAAAAAAAATAAATAAAAAAAGATACAAATTTAATTTAGGTACAGTGTTGCGTGACCGCGTAATTGTCATTCAAAATGTGAAAGCGCCAAAAGGTGGAAATTGACCTGGGCAGGAAGGGGGTGAAAGTGCCCGGTATTGAGGTGGTTTGAAAAGTTTCAAATGTATCGTTTCCTCTTTGTTCTGCAAAGAAGATGAAAGTATCTGATTGTTAGTGCTGGACTTCTGAGACAGATTTGTTATTGAATTATTACTAATTGTTTTTATGGGGAGCCTTTGTTCTGTTCTTTTTGTTTATATATATATATATATATATATATATATATATATATATATATTTTTTTTTTCTTTCTTTTTAATATACTTTTATTTATATATTTATATATATATATATATATATATATATATATATATATATATATATATATATATATATATATATATATATATATATATATATATAGATAGATATATATATATATATATATAGATAGATATATATATATATATAGATAGATAGATATATATATATATATATATCTATATAAATTCTATATTTTTTTCATTTATTACAAATTATTTATTTATTATTTTATTAACAAGCAGCAAACAAAAATGAAGTACAATGTCTGCCTGAGGTCCATCCATTGGTCCTTCTTTCGTCTGGTCTTCGCTGCTGGCAATCCCGGAGGTATGGAAGAAGAAATAATTCAGAAACATCAAAGTCTCAGCATTTGCCATATACAGTGCAGGAAGACAAGAGACACATTGGAATCTGAATATCTCCTGCAGTATTTTTTTTTTTTTTTGTTTTTTTGTTTCTGGTGTCCTAGAGGTGATCTAGAGGGCATATGGTAGTCTGATTGGCTCACTATTCAAATGATCAAATACCACCAAAATAAAGCTCTATTTGTGGGGGGAAAAAAGGACGTCAATTTTGTTTGGGTACAACGTCGTACGTCCGCGCAATTGTCAGTTAAAGCGGCAAGTGGTAAAACTGACCTCATTTACAGACAGAAGTTCATTCCTTTGAACCAAATGATACTTTGTTTATAATAATAATAATACATTCCTAAAAGACCAAATGATACTTTGTTTATAATAATCTCCCAGTGCTGACAATGTTGATAAACACTGGCTTTTTTTTTTTTTTTGGACAGCTGCAGGCCTCTGCACTTGTTACATGAATGAATAGTGGAAATTCTGGATTAAGATCGTGGGGGGGGGGGGGGGGGGGTTGAATCGAGATCGCGTTTTTTTTTTTCAACGGTTAATCGTGCATCTCTACTCTACATCCATTTAAAGTTCAGAATTTACACAGGATCTCCCAGAAATTTGGTGCACAGATGATGCATTTACATCCTTTGTGGCATTTGGGTAACATATTTAACCACTTGCCAGGGGCGTACCTACTGGGGTTGCATGGGTGCCAATTGTGCCTGGCCCCATGCTCCAGGGGGCCCTTGCAGCTCCCTGTACTCCTGTATAGGAGGGGTGGTGGGAAGGGGGGCCTATAGAGGAACCGATCGCCTCCATTTTCAGCAGCTGCAGGAGGAAAACTAAGGGAATGCCCCTCCTATCCACCTCCTGCTGTCATCAGGCTCCTGTGTCCTCCCCCACCCCACCCCATCATCCCCCAGTGAGTGGGGAAGGGGCCAGTAAATGTGTAATTTCCCGACTCTTTTCTTGGCTTAATGAATATGAAATGATCGATATCTGTTCATTCATAACAAAGGCATAGTAAACTGTGTTTACTATGTTTCAGTGTGTAATTGAATGAAAAGCTTGATACAGAGCTTTTGCTGTCTATTCATTCTGTGCAGCTGAGGCTGCAGAGATGGAGATTGATGGCTCTGTCCTCAATCTACTCTGTCTCAAAGGTGAAACATCAGAGGTCTGTTTAGACCAGTGATGGTGAACCTCGGCACCCCAGATGTTTTGGAACTACATTTCCCATGATGCTCATGCACTCTGTAGTGTAGTTGAGCATCATGGGAAATGTAGTTCCAAAACATCTGGAGTGCCAAGGTTCGCCATCACTGGTTTAGACCCTTGATATTCTGTTTAGACCCCTGATATTCTGTTTAGACCCCTGATATTCTGTTTAGACCACTGATATTTCACAAAAGCCCCCCAACAGGGCTCCTAAAAAATTATAAAGAAATAAAATATAAATAAATAAAATAAAAATGTTAAAAAATTATAAAAAAAAAAAAATTGTAAAAAAATTAAAAAATAAAAAAAAATGCAATAAAATTATAAAAAAAATACTATTGTAAAAAAGAAATAAATAAAATAGAAATAGTAAAAAAAAAAAAAATAACAAAAATAAAAAACAACTGACACCAGTGGCGGAGCCGCCAGGGTCGCAATGATCGAATTTTTTAATGAACTTTATTGCAGTCACAAGTGATGAACCCCCAAATCTCTCCTCTGCCCTCCAAAGCAGAGATTGGTTTGATCGGCTGCTTTAGAAGCCGGAAATGTCTTGCAAACAAACCGAAACAGGAAGTGACAAAACCCCTCACTGATCCAATCACTTCTGATGTCATAGAGGAGGAGTGAAGCACCCTCTAGTGTGCTAAAATAAAGTTTTGTCAGTGTAGGAAAATTGTTTGGCTTTTTTCTGAGTCAGGGTCAGTGACTCAGAGGGGGCGGATGACTCACGAACAGCACTTCTGAGACCTCCCCCTACTTCTGGAACTTGCTGGAAACTTCCAGAAGAATGGGAGTGGAGTCGAGGAGGAGCTGTCTGGAGTATTCTGAGGGTCCTGACCAATCCCCAATGGATGGGTTGGCAGGGGGCAGGCCCCCTCAAATACTCTGGGTCAGCCCAGTGGAGTTCAGGTGGAGATGGAGTGTTAGGAGGCTGTCAGAGACCCTTAAGGGTAACCCCCTAGTCGAGGGGGGGGGGGTGTCATTGGGTCTGGGAGCTTGGGTGCAGAAGGGAAGGTCTTCACGATACTCAGGGGTGTCCTGACTGGAGGCATGGGAGTAGGAGAAGGACAGCAGGAGGAGAACACTGCTGGGCAAATCTCCAGGGAAGAAGACAGCCAGGTTACTGGTGAGTGTTACAGTCGGGAAGGACTGAGAGGCATGCCTGAGAGGACTGGGGGGAAGCAGTCTGAGATGGTTGTACAGTCAGTCTGGGAGGACTGTGGAAGTTTAGTCAAGAGAGCTAGCTGCAGCCAAGTGGGCTGGCAGTGCCCGAGGTGCTGGGATCAATAGCCACAGGAGGACAGCTGGTCACTAGGACTTTGCTATACAAACAAAGGGCCCGCGGTTCCTGCCTGTAAAGGGCATTTGCTACCAATCTTATGCCGCGTACACACGATCTGAATTCCGGCCAGAAAAAGACCGATGAGAGCTTTTCATCGGAAAATGCGACCGTGTGTACGCTCCATCAGAATTTAGCTGTCCGAATTTCCGCCAGCCAAAAATTGATAGCATGTTCTCAATTTTCCCAACGGAAAAACTTTCTATCGGTAATTCCGATCGTGTGTATGCAATTCCGACACGCCAAAAAATCACGCATTCTCAGATTCGACTACGAGACAGAAGCTATTGGCTACTGGCTATTGAACTTCCTTTTTCTAGTCCCGTCGTACGTGTTGTACGTCACCGCGTTCTAAACGATCCGAATTTGATGTGACCGTGTGTAGGCAAGACAGCTTGAGCCGAATTCCGTCGGGAGAACCATCAGAGCTTTTTCCGACGAGAATTCCGATCGTGTGTACGCGGCATAACAGTGCCATCTGGTCTTAGAAGTTGTAGTGCTTCAAGCAAGTGTTGTGCTGGAGGAAGCTGGCGAGGAGTGTAAGTAGCTGTACAGAAGAAGTTGTCCCTGAAAAGTTCTACTAAAGTCAAATGGGCATCCCCTAATAAAAATACAAAACAAAACACTGGACTGTTCCTTGCCTAAAGTGTGCTGTGAAAATGCGGTGTTTCCGGCTATGCAGGGTGGGGGATCCCTTTCTACTTGTGGCTCCTTAGAGGGGTGCGCTACAAGAGGAACCCTGGAACTTCCCCCCCACTCTTCCTAGACAGAATATTATTGGTCCCAGGCTCCATGGTGGGACGGGAGAGCCCAGCAAAGGCGGTAGGTGGCCCCTGGAGGGGGGAGGCCCCTTCAGCCGCCTGTAAAAATGATTTTACATTAACCACTTGCTTACTGGGCACTTAAACCCCCCTCCTGCCCAGACCAATTTTCAGCTTTCAGGGCTGATGCACTTTGAATGACAATTGCGCGGGCATACAACACTGTACCCAAATGAAATTTTTATCATTTTTTTCCCACAAATAGAGCTTTCTTTTGGTGGTATTTAATTACAGCTCGGAGTTTTATTTTTTGCTAAACAAACAAAAAAAAATAATAAATCATGTTTAATAGTTTGTTATAAAATTTTGCAAACAGGTCATTTTTCTCCTTCATTGAAGTGCGCTGATGAGGCGGCACTGATAGGCTGCACTGGTGGGCACTGATAGGCTGCATTGGTGGGCACTGGTAGGCTGCACTGGTGGGCACTGATAGGCATAGTTAAGGTGGCACTAATAGGCACAGATAAGGTGGCACCGATGGGCACAGATAAGGCGGCACTGATGGGCAAAGATGGGCACAGATAAGATGGCACGGATGGGTGGCACGGATGGGTGGCACTAAGGGGCACTGATAGGTACCACTGATAGATGGGACTGATGGGCACTGATAGGTGGCACTGATAGGTGGCTCTGATAGGTGGCACTGCTGGGCACTGATGGGCGGCACTGCTGGGCACTGATGGGCACTGGTAGATGACACTGATGGGCACAGATATGTGGCACTGGGGTGCAGCACCTTTGTTGAGGCAGATTGTGGGCACTGCTGGGTGGCACTGTGGGCACTGCTGGGTGGCACTGTGGGCACTGCTGGGTGGCACTGTGGGCACTGCTGGGTGGCACTGACGGGGGGAACTTATTTTTAAATGAGGTGGCACTGGCAGGGGGCAGGTGGACACTGGCAGGGCTGGCCGTGATCGGGACTAATGTCCTGATCACGGCCGCCGGTGATCGGCTCTTTTTTTTTCTCCTCGCGCTGTCAGCGCGAGGAGGAATAATAGCCAATTACCGTCTCCGTTGTATCACATGATCAGCTGTCATTGGCAGCTGATCACGTGATAAGGGGTCGGGATCGACCCCTTGCTCGGATCAGTGATCGGGAAAGTCTCATAGACTCGCCGATCACAGAGGGCGCGCAGGCCGCTCGTGCACGGGACGACGTCAATAGACGTAGTCCCGGCAAAGGAGGTCCGCGCTGTAGCCGTCATTCGGCTATAGCGCGGGTCTCAAGTGGTTAAATCAAATGCCTACTTTAAGACCCCTTTCACACCACACCGCCCATAGCGTGGGCGGTTAAACGCCGCTATTTTTAGCATTTAACATTTCGGACACTAGCGGGGCGCTTTTACCCCCCGCTAGCGGCCGAGAAAGGGTTAAAACCACCGGTAATACATCGCAATAGCGCATTTTGCCGGCGGTGTTACAGCGCTGCCCCATTGTTTTCAATGGGGAGCAGCAGTGGAGGAGCGGTAAACACACCGCTCCTTCACCGCTCCAAAGAAGCTGCTGGCAGGACTTTTCCCTGATGTCCTGCCAGCGCACCGCTGTAGTGTGAAAGCCCTCGGGCTTTCACACTACAGAGAATGGTGCAGCTTTTTTTGGGCGGATTGCAGGCGCTATTTCTAACGCTATAGCGCCTGCAAAACGCCCTGGTGTGAAAGGGGTCTAAAAAACAATACCAGGTTCATGGCTGCATGACTCTGAGGGTGTGTATATATTGTAAGATTGGGGTGATCAGCCTGAAGCGGTAGGTGCGTTTCCAGGGAGTACGCCAGTCCAAAACTGTATTTTAAGGGTTTGGTAGCCCATTTTTATTTAAAAGAAGTTCTACATCAGTTGCCCACGCAGGGGATTCTTCTACATAACGTGAATTAACAAAAATACCAAGCCACCTGGCCTAGGTGTTGGCAGCACAGCTGCTCCTCTTACCAGTCCTTTGACTGTGTCATTCAGCTCTCTCAGAACACTTTGCTCTCTAGCCTTCAGTCGCAATGCCCCGCTGCGTGGCCCACCTCTGGCTTAAAGTGGTTGTAAACCCTTACTACACACTTTGACCTACAGGTAAGCCTAGATTAAGGCTTACCTGTAGGTCCAAGAAATATCTCCTAAACCTACATGGTTTAGGAGATATTTGCCAAAAAAGACAGACGCCGCTGTCTATGGCGCATGCGCCGTAGGTAGCGGCGCGCAGGCGCACTGAGCTCGCCTCAGTCAACGGCGATATGCCGCGAGTGGCGGCTCCCGTGCGCATGCACGGGAGTGACGTCATCGTGGCTTCGCCGAATGACAGCGGCGGAGCAGCGAGACCCACCGAGAAGATGGATGCGCCGGACTACAGGGGACAGCGGTGACATCGCTGGCTCCTGTGTCAGGTAAGTGACACATAATGGGCAACTATGCGATGCGATGCGATGCATAGTAGCCCATTATGCTTTACCTTTGCAGGGAATCAAAGAGGAAGTAAACCCATCAGGGTTTACTTCCTCTTTAAGAATTGGGGTTCTCCTGACACCCCTGATAGGAGCTGACCTGACCCCTGGGACTGAGATCTGCTGTCTCGTGTCTTCTGGCTGGGCCCTCTGACCCCACGATGAGACCTCTGTCTCGTACCTTCTGGCTGGGGCCCCCTGACCCCGGGTGAGACCTTTGCGTCTCCAAACTGGAAGCTGTCTCCAAAACGAGAGCTTTGAGCAATTCTCATACCTGGCGATATAATGACCCTGCACACCTGTGTAGTGAGCCAGGTTGAAGGCCTCTAGCAAAACACCTGGACCCAGGATCGAATGTTCTGATTCAGAACTACAGAACCTGGAGAGATTCTAGTTCTAAACCTTGCATTAACCCTTAACCCTGATGAGTTTACTTCCTAATGGACTACTATGCATCACATAATAGCCCATTATGTGTCACTTACCTGACACAGGAGCCAGCAATGTCACCGCTGTCCCCTGTAGCTGTCCCCTGTAGTCTGGCACTTCCATCTTCTTGGTGGGGTCTCGCTGCTCCGCTGCTGTCATTCGGCGAAGCCGGAATGACGTCACTCCCGCGCATGCGCACGGGAGCCGACATGTGCGGCATCTTCGTCGTTGACAATGCCGCGCTCAGTGCGCCTGCGCGCCGCTGTCTACGGCGCATGCGCCATAGACAACAGTGCCTGTGTTTCGGCAAATATCTCCTAAACCGTATAGGTTTAGGAGATATTTCTTGGACCTACAGGTAAGCCTTAATCTAGGCTTACCTGTAGGTCAAAGTGTGTTGTAAGGGTTTACAACCACTTTAATGAGACTCCTGGGTCACCTTTTCCTATAAATGTATACCGACAGAGCCTCTCTCTGTCACAATATATATATACTGTACATACAGATGGTTGGGAATTGGTTTCATAAAGTTTTTGTGCCGGAGTTTAGCTTTAAGGCTTATCTCTACCTATAAAGAGATATCTCCGAAGGAAAAGATACACCCAGATCATGAACAGGTTAAACTCTTCATTTATTTTAGGTGTGTATGGAAGCAATAAACGGCTTTCACAATACATTAAGGTTCAGTAATGGCTTTATGTGCTCTTCAACGACATTTATCCTTCCTCTCGTCTTTTTTTAGCGTCTGCGAACCCGGAGTGCCGGGTCTTTTGTAGATAATTAAAACCTGAATCACATCTTCACACTTGTGTACAATTTCTCCCCCATCATCGCATACATACATTTGAATTTTCTTAGCACCTAAATGCAATCTCGTATTGAAATGACGGAATTCATTAAGCGCGTCAGAGCTCGATGCACAATTTTCTCTAATCACGCACGTCTATAACTATGAGAGCCTGGAACTTGGCACAGATGTATGCAGCCAACAGACAGACTCACATCCGCGAATATCTCGGCTTTGCTTACAGGATGGCTGCGCTCCAAAATGATGTCCTAGGTTTGCTTTGAACAAGAGAACTAACATTTTGGAGGTTCAGACACCCCAACCCCAGCCCATCCCCCTCATCAGGACTTATATATTATAAGCAGCGTCTGGTCCATGCTGCACAATGTTCTGCTGGTAGGATTTGATCACATAATTAGAACGTTTTTCAAAATCCAATCGAGTTCAACCACATATGAGGTTGCATAATATATAACCCTTCATGAAGGATGTCTGAAGCACCGAAACGTGTTGGATCAGGTCAGGGGTCAGGTGTCAGGCTCTGAGACTAGTAGCTATAGCAGTAGAGTGGCTCCCATGGACCAACAGGATAGGTATATTAGCGGGTAGCCCTGGCAGATGATGCGGGCTCCCACAAGGTCTAAGCACTAACTGGTATTCGATGGTGGAGATGGGTTTTGCTGCATGTTAATACCAGGTTGCAGTCCTCAGGATCCCCCCACTGGGAGGTAAGCAAGCCAGGGTCCAGTAGCAGATATAGCAGGTGGAGATCAAGCAGAAGTGTAGTCAGTAAACAAGCCAAAGGTCGGTAACGAGTGTTTGCAAGTTGGGATCAACCAAGTGTAGTTGAGGAAAAAGCCAAAGGTCAGTAATGAGTGGTAGCGAAGATACTGATGGCAGCAGGAGTGACAAGAGTGAGAAATAGGCTGAAGAAAGCTCAATAATCTGGCAAACAGGAAGTGTAAAGGCATGGCCTAAATTGGAAGTTCATGGGAGGAGCAAAGAGTTCAAGGTTCACCACAAACAAGATTCAAGACAAGATTGGCCAAGGAATGGTCCAGGGAGCTGTCCAGCACACCAGATGACTCAGCAAGAAGAGAAACTGCCAGAGGTTACAGGTCCAGCTCTGGCTCCTGACAGCGGATTGTCTAATAAAAAAGCTTTTTGGACTATTTGCCCATTGGAGTGATGCTCTTATTGCTTCCTGCCTAGTTGGACTTCCCTCAAGCCCCCCTCCTGTTAGCAGTGCCCTGGTATATGTGAGCAGCCTCACCAAATCGGTCCAACTGCTGGCAATTGTAGTCACCCCAAATGCAGTGTATTTAAAGAACGTGTGCAATAGGAAAAATTTAAAGAACGTGTGCAATAGGAAAAATTTTAAGAACGTGTGCAATAGGAAAAATTCAGTGGGTGCCACTAGTTGCCCAAGCTGACTGGTTGACTTCCTCTCTAACCTTTGACAGTATTATATACTTATAACTATTATACTGTACTGGAGTGCAGCAAGATTTGAGGTTGCATAATATATAAGCTTCATTGAAGGGTGTCTGAAGCACCGAAACGCTTTGGCTCAATTTTACTACCGATTACCTAATAAAAGAGTTTATGGACTCTCTGACCATTGGTGTGATGCTCTTACAGCTTCTTATCTAGTTGGACTTCTCTCAAGAACCCGACCTTCTCATGGGAGTGTTCTGGTAAATGTGAGCAGCCTCACTCAAGTGGTCCAACTTTCTAGGTGAGGAGGTCTTTTACAAAATTGGATATTAATAATAGGTGGTTTTGGTGCCTCTTATCCAATATTTGCTTAGTTGATGGCAATAGTAGTCATCCCAATGCAGTGTATTTAAAGGATGCCTGCACTGCGAAAACTTTTGTGGCTGCCACCGGTTGACCAAGTTGACTTGTTAACTCTCTCTCTGACCCCATGTGACAGCACACAGGATTTTATTATTTACTTATAACTATTATCATAATCCAGTGAAGTCCAGCCAGATTTGAGGTTTTGCAAAATATATAAGCCCTGATGAAGAGTGTCCGAAGCACTGAAACATGTTGGCTCAATTCTTCTACCGATGATCTAATAATGAAGCTTTTTGGACTCTCTGACCATTGGTGTGGTGATCTTACAGTTTCCTGCCTAGCTGGACTTTTCTTAAGACCTCTCATCCTTTGGGGGGGGGGGGGGGGTGCGCTGGTATATGTGAGCAGCCTCACCAAAGCGGTCCAACTTTCTAGATGAGATGGTCTTTTACAACACTGAATAATAATAATAGGTGATTCTGGTGCCTCTTTTCCAAGGATTGCTTGGCTTCTGGCAATATTAGTCATCCCAAGGCAGTGCATGTAAAGGACGGCTGCACTGAGGTAAATTCAGTGGCTGCCACTGGTTGACCAAGCTGACTGGTTGACTCTCTCTCTAACTCAATGTGACAACACACTACTCATGGTAGGATTTTATTATATGCTTATAACTATTATCATAATCCAATCGAGTCCAACCAGATACGAAGTTGCATAATAAATCAGGCTCGAGGAGAGGAAGGGTATCTTGAAGCACCAAAACGTGTTGACTAAATTCTTCTGCGGATTATCTAATAAATAAGCCTTTTGGACTGACTGTTCTTTGCTTGGCTGCATAATATATAAGACCTGATGAAGTATGTCTGAAGAACCAAAACGTTTTGGCATAATTATTTTACTGATTATCTAATAAATAAGCTTTTTGAACTTTTTGACCATTGGTGTGTTGCTCTTATTGCTTCTTGCCTAGTTGGACTTCTCTCAAGATTCCACCTCTTCTTTGGGGTGCTCTGGTATATGTGAGCAGCCTCGTTGAAGCGATCCAGCTTTACTTAGAACCCAATCGGGTGCAAGCGGATTTGAGGTTGTATAATATATTAGCCCTGATGAAGGGTCTCAAGCACCGAAAACGTGTTGGCATATTTCTTTTACCTAGTATCTATTAAATAAGCTTTTTGGACTCTTTGACCATTGGTGTGTTGCTCTTACTGCTTCCTGCCTAGTTGGACTTCTCTCAAGATCCCACCTCTTCTTTGGGGTGCTCTGGTATAGGTAAGCAGCCTCATCAAAGCGATCCAACTTTACTTAGAACCATTATTATAACCCAATCAAGTCCAAGCAGTTTTGAGGTTGTATAATATACCAGCCCTGACGAAGGGTGTCTGAAGCACCGAAACGTGTTGGCATATTTCTTTTACCTATTATCTAATAAATAAGCATTGTGAACTATTTGACCATTGGTGTGTTGCTCTTACTGCTTCCTGCCTAGTTGGACTTCTCTCAAGATCCCACCTCTTCTTTGGGGTGCTCTGATATATGTGAGCAGCCTCATCATCAAAGCGATCCAACTTTACTTAGAACCATTATTATAACCCAATCGAGCCCAAGCAGTTTTGAGGTTGTATAATATATCAGCCCTGATGAAGGGTGTCTGAAGCACCGAAACGTGTTGGCATATTTCTTTTACCTATTATCTAATAAATAAGCTTTTTGGACTCTTTGACCATTGGTGTGTTGCTCTTACTGCTTCCTGCCTAGTTGGACTTCTCTCAAGATCCCACCTCTTCTTTGGGGTGCTCTGGTACAATATAAGTGAGCAGGCTCGTCAAAGCGATCCAGCTTTACTTAGAACCCAATCGAGTCCAAGCGGATTTGAGGTGTCATAATATATTAGCCCTGATGAAGGGTCTCTGAAGCACCGAAAACGTGTTGGCATATTTCTTTTAAATAGATACCTAACATGTCACTCACGAGGGGACGGGGGCACTTTCATATATTTTTATTTTATTATTGTTTATTTTTAAAAAACATTTTTTTCACACTTTCCCTTTTCATTTTTTTTTTTTATCACCGTTATTCCTTTTACAAGGAATGTAAACATCCATTGTAATAGGAATAGGGCATGACAGGTCCTCTTTACAGCGAGATGTGGGGTCTATAAGTCTCCAGATCTCACCTCTAGGCTGGAAAACCTGAGAACAAACCCTCCCCCCCAAAAAATAATCTCACCTCCTCAGCCGGCTTTACATTTGCCAAGGCCAGACATGATGTCATAACGCTGCGCCCAGCCTCCGAGCGTCATAGAGATTGCCGGGGACCATCGGTCCACAGTATTCTCTATGGTAAACGGGAGGGGGGAGACATCCCCTGCAGCTGCAGGCATCATTCAGATATATCCACTGAAAGCCAAGGACGTCATATGACGTTCAGCTGTACGGAAGGGGTTAAACAGTTAGGGCGGTCAAATGTGTGCCTAGCCAGTGTTTATGTGTACTGTGTTAACAGCTTCCTACCCGTGCTTAGTTTGCCAGGAGGGCATCCATGGATGTCCTCCTGTGATTGCGCTGTCCGCGCAAGCCCCCCCCCCCTCCCCGTGGCGTTCTCTGTGATCGCCGAATCCTTCGGACTGTGTACTGTGGAAGACCAGGGTCCCGGGTTTAGTAACACTTGAAAATTTGAAAATTTTTATTAACATGTTGATGAGGGGGGGGGGGGGGGGAGGCAAAATATAAGCAGGTTGAACTTTTAACCCTTCTATACTCCATTTAAAATCTCTGAGCCCTGGTTCACACTGAATGCAGTTTTGAAATCATGCAACTTCACTAGAAATTGCACGATTTCAAAGCTGCAAGTCAGTGCAACTTCAAGGTGCGACTTTGCTGCCATCTGTGAGACTTCATGGACAGGTGTCTATGCGAGTCGCACCTGAAATCGCCTAAAAATAGTGCAGGAACTACTTTTTTTTCAAATCGGTGTGGGCACCACAAGGTCTCACTTCCGACAATAGGGTGCGACGGAAGTTCTGGCCTCAGATCTATTTTATTTTATTTTTTTGAAGCGGGAAGGTAGAACAGTTGGGAGTTTTGCGCGGATATTGTTGAACGTCGGCGGCAGTGTGTGTTTCAGAAATGTACGTGACGATGCTTTTTGTGGTCAACCATCAGATAATCTGCCCAGGAATGCTGGAATCCTAGAGGATAGGATCGTTCAGCACATGATCCAAGGCGGCGGCCATCCTCCATACCTTCCTCTGACAGTTTCATGTTGTCTGAGCCTTCCGTGTCAGGGGAACGTCCGTGGCTTCCATCAGTCTAATCCACCCAAATCTCTTTTTATTTATTCCGCCCTCCTTCGCCGCATCTGTATATTTTTTCTGACCATCTTTGGCAATTCTCAGGCTTTTTAAGACGTTGTGTTGATCCTTTTCGGCGAAGACGAGTTGCTGTAAAAATGGCGAGATGGTGAAATCCGACCGTTGTTTCTTATTATCCACTTTCTAAATTGCTGCATTTGTAAATTCCAAAGGTCAGTGTAAAGGAATAATAGTGGTAAAATAAAAATAAAATAAAAAAAAAGCTCTTGTGGATTTAACCAATCATTTTTTGGCCGCTGGAATATTTAACCCCCTTCATGGCCAGGCCATTTTTTTTTTTTTTTGCAATACGGCGCTGCATTACTTTAACTGACAATTGCGCGGTCATGCAACGCTGTACCCAAACAAAGTTTATGAAATTTTTCTCCACAAATAGATATATATATATATATATATATATATATATTTTTTTTTTTTTTTTTTCTTTGGGGACCAATGACACTAATACAGTGATCAGTGCTAAAAATATGCACTGTCACTGTACTACTGACACTGGCTGGGAAGGAGTTAACTGATTCCATACTTCCATACTGGGCCAATTCTGGCATTCCTCTCCTACATGTAAAAAATCATCTTTTTTTACTAGAATATAACTTAGAACCCCCAAACATTACATATATATATATATATATATATATATATATATATATATATATATATATATATATATATATATATTTATATAGTTTTTTTTTCCTTTAGCTGAGACCCTAGGGAATAAAATGGCAGGCACTCCAATTTTTTATGTCACACAGTATCTGCGCAGCAATTTTTCAACCGCAATTTTTTTTGGGGGGAAAAAACCCTTTCAATTAATTACAAAAAAAACAGTAAAGTTAGCCCAATATTTTTGTATAATATGAAATATGATGCTACGCTGAGTAAATAGATAACTAACATGTCACGCACGAGGGGACGGGGGCACTTTCATATATTTTTTTTTTTATTGTTTATTTTTTTTACATTTTTTTTCACACTTTCCCTTTTCATTTTTTTTTTTTATCACCGTTATTCCTTTTACAAGGAATGTAAACATCCATTGTAATAGGAATAGGGCATGACAGGTCCTCTTTACAGCGAGATGTGGGGTCTATAAGTCTCCAGATCTCGCCTCTAGGCTGGAAAACCTGAGAACAAACCCCTCTCCCCCCCAAAAAAAAAATCTCACCTTCTCAGCCGGCTTTACATTTGCCAAGGCCAGACATGATGTCATAACGCCGCGCCCGGCCTCCGAAGGTCATAGAGATTGGTGGGGACCATCTGGTCCACAGTATTCTCTATGGTAAACGGGAGGAGGGAGACATCCCCTGCAGCTGCAGGCATCATTCAGATATATCCACTGAAAGCCCAGGACGTCATATGACGTTCAGCTGTATGGAAGGGGTTAAACAGCTAGGGCGGTCAAATGTGTGCCTAGCCAGTGTTTATATGTACTGTGTGAGGTGCATTTACTGGGAGAAGTGATGGAATTTATTCTGTTCTTTGCAAAGACACAAATTATATCCCTTCCCCCCTTTCAGAACAGCCATTCTTCCTTGTTTACATAGGAAGATCCCCGTTCTGTGTAGTTTACTGACGATTGGCGGGTGCCAGAGGGTATTGAGTGGCCGGCACCCACAGGCTGGCTTCTGCTGTAAATTATCCCAGCAGAAGCCGCCCGCCGGTCGCTGCACGTGCAGCCCCTGCAGGTGGAAGTGCAGGATCACGTACTGTATGTATATAAGTGATCCTGTGCAAAGCTGCCGCCCTGTACCAGTAAAACCGCTATAGGGTGTGGCAGGGGGTGTGTCCTATGTCTACATACTTTTGCTAATAGGTGTCCCTCGTTCCCATCTGAAAAAAGTTGGGAGGAATGCGTTTTGCCAGACAGGAAGTGAGGGGAACTCTTCAACAGCAACAGGAAATAAATATATATATTTTTTTTTGTAGAATGGGGAAAGGCTAGAACCCCTGTCAGATTTTAATTTTTCTGTTGCAGATGGTTCCCTCACTTCCTGTTCTGTGAAACTGTTGTCAGCAGGACAGGAAGTGAGGGGAAATCTCAGAGATAGAGATAGAGATAGAGACAGAGATAGCAGAAAAAACCTGGCATAAACGAGAAAAAAACATGTCCAGTTGGGGACGCTCCATGGTTCTTCCAATCCTTATGGATAGGTAGCCTATATAGTGCCCCTGCTGGTATGATATAAGATGATTGGGGCTCCAGGTAGGTGTGTTGAGGTAACGCCCTCTACAAGGTGGAAGCTGCAGGTGCAGGCTCAGCATGTAATAATGGGGAAAGAAAATCTGGGCTCCAATTTGAACGCCTTTATTGTGAAAAAGTAACAAAAGTTCATGACAGCAGCAGGGTACAGGATGGAAATATTGACGCGTTTCACACTCTAGCGTGACTATGATTGAGCTCTATTGAGAGTGTGAAACGCGTCAGTAATTTATCCTGTACCCTTCTGCAGTCATGAACCTTTATTACTTTTCACAATAAAGGCATTTGAATTGGAGTTCGGCTGTCCAGATTTTCTTTCCTTATCCCTGCTGGTATGATGGTGGTTCTAAAGGGACCTTCCCAATGGCTAAGGAAACCAAATAGTGTGTGACTCATGTAAGGTGTGGGTTGGGAGACCTCTAATGTGATGGAGGGTCTCTGATATGAGGGGGGCCTCTGATGTGATGAGGGGGGATCTAATGTGATGGGGGCCTCTGATATGATGGGAGACCTCTGATGTGATGGGGGGACCTCTGATGTGAAGGGGGGACTTCTGATGTGATGGGAGGACCTCCAATGTGGTGGGGACCTCCAATGTGATGGGGGACCTCTAATGTGATGGGGACCTCTGATGTGATGGGGGGACCTCTGATGTGATGGGGGACCTCCGATGTGGTGGGAGGACCTCTGATGTGATGGGGGGACCTCCGATGTGATGGGGGACCTCTGATGTGATGGGGACCTCTGATGTGATGGGGGGACCTCCAATGTGATGGGGACTTCCGATGTGATGGTGACATCTGATGTGAAGGAGGGACTTCTGATGTGATGGGGGACCTCTGATGTGATGGGGACCTCTGATGTGATGGGGGACCTCCGATGTGATGGGGGGACCTCTAATGTGATGGGGGACCTCTGATATGATGGGGGTCCTCTGATCTGATGGGGGACCTCCGATGTGATGGGAGGACCTCCGATATGATGGGGGACCTCTGATGTGATGGGGGGCCTCTGATATGATGGGGGACCTCCGATATGATGGGGGACCTCTGATGTGATGGGGGACCTCTGATATGGTGGGGGACCTCTGATGTGATGGGGACCTCTGATGTGATGGGTGACCTCTGGTGTGATGGGGGACCTCTGATGTGATGGGGAACCTCTGATGTGATGGGGGACCTCCGATGTGATGGGGGGACCTCTGATGTGATGGGGGACCTCCGATGTGATGAGGACCTCTGATGTGAAGGGGGGCATCTGATGTGATGGGGACCTCTGATGTGATGGGGGGACCTCTGATGTGATGAGGGACCTCCGATGTGATGGGGACCTCTGATGTGAAGGGGGGCATCTGATGTGATGGGGGGACCTCTGATGTGGTGGGGGACCTCTGATGTGATGGGGGACCTCCGATGTGATGGGGGACCTCCGATGTGATGGGGACCTCTGATGTGAAGGGGGGCATCTGATGTGATGGGGACCTCTGATGTGATGGGGGACCTCCGATGTGATGGGGACCTCTGATGTGAAGGGGGGCATCTGATGTGATGGGGACCTCTGATGTGATGGGGGACCTCCGACGTGGTGGGAGGACCTCTGATGTGATGGGGGGACCTCTGATGTGATGGGGGGACCTCTGATGTGATGAGGGACCTCCAATGTGGTGAGGACCTCTGATGTGAAGGGGGGCATCTGATGTGATGGGGACCTCTGATGTGATGGGGGGACCTCTGATGTGATGAGGGACCTCCAATGTGGTGGGGGTCCTCTGATGTAATGGGGGGCCTCTGATGTGGTGGGAGAACCTCTCATGTGATGGGGGGACCTCTAAAGTGAAGGGGGGACTCTGAAGCAAAGGGGGTTCTGATGTGAAGTTATTTCTTGAATCAATTCCATTCATTTAAATTGTAATCATTTTCTCGGCCTGTAAATATGTGCAAAATATACAACATAGCCCTTATACTGAGAGCAACGGAGACCCCCAATCTAGCCCTTCCCTCCCCAGCCTGACTGTCCTTGACCCGCCCCTTTCATTCATCGGATTTGAGCTCCATCAATCATGGAGGCTCAACATCACAGGTGGGCTTTAATGAGGGTGGTCTGCATGCCTAGGAACATCCACTCATCCGGACTGACAACCACCCATGAAGACGTGTTGATATTTGCATAACTCCTCCCACTGCGTACTTCAGGACCGATGGCTCTTGGGTTGAGTACTAAAGCATAGAGAATCGCAGAGACCCGGTGATGACACCACCAAGTCAAAAATAAGGTAGGTAACGAAAATTGAAAGTTTTTATTTCATTATTATATTAGCATGTTGATGAGGCGGGAGGGAGGGACGCGGGAAAGCGAAATATAAACTTCGAATTCAACAGTTCCGCTTGCTTTCAGAAGGAAGGCAGATCATCAAACTGACACAATCGTATCTCTCTCTTTTTTTTTTACGGTTCTTAGAAAGGAATAACAGACCGTTTTTATTTGGACGTTCCCTCGCCTGGGCCGCCGGATGCGCCTCCCTAATTGTCAGGGTGGCCCCTGGTGGCTCAGCATTCGCGGCGTTTAGCGAAAGGGCTGGAAATATGGATGGCGAGAGCGGAGCTGGCAGATGGCTGACGTTGCAGTTTTACTCATAACACACCAGTAAAACTTTAACATAGAAGATTTAGTGCAGGCGCGATCAAGTCAGCAAGCTGCAACCATATGCAAGATTCTTCTCCTTTTATTTTTTTTTCAGAACTTCCAAACTGATGGTTTTGCAAAGTATGCATAAGCTGCCGTTATTGATTATGATGTTAAAAATTGAAAGCGTCAGTATCACTTAGCTTCAAACAGTATCAAAGGAAAAAGACAGCTCAATACTTTCCTTATGGGGCGCTAAGAGGCCTCCCCCGTGGCATTTTCTTAAAGCCGAACCTATCCTCGTATGACACCAGCGCCTCACCCTGTCCGACCCCATCCCTGAAAAGTCTTAAAGCTGAACTCCAGGTTTGCACAGTTGTACAGAATCCTCTCCTGGACTGAAACGGCTTACTCTGATTTCACTGCACACTGTGAGCTTCTCGCCATGTGCATTAGAAGCTGCTGCAAGCCAGAGACTAGTCCCGTAAGTGGAGTTGACGCTGGCGAGGTGGCTAGCACCAGTAGTGTCCCGGGGCTCTGTTTGACTTGCAGCAGCTTCTAATGCACATTGTGAGGAGCTAACAGCGTGCAGTGAAATCAGAGTAACGCCGTGTACACGCGATCGGAATTCCGGCCAGAAAAAGGCAGATGAGAGCTTTTCATCGGAAAATGCGACCGTGTGTATGCTCCATCGGAATTTAGCTGTCCGAATTTCCGCCAGCCAAAAATTGGTAGCATGTTCTCAATTTTTCCAGACGGAAAAAACGTTCTATCGGAAATTCCGATCGTGTGTATACAATTCCGACACGCCAAAAATCACGCATGCTCAGATTCAGCTACGAGACAGAAGCTATTGGCTACTTGCTATTCAACTTCCTTTTTCTAGTCACGTCGTACGTGTTGTACGTCGCCGCGTTATAAACGATCGGAATTTGATGTGACCGTGTGTAGGCAAGACAGCTTGAGCCGAATTCCGTCGGAATTCCATCCGGGAAACCATCAGAGCTTTTTCCGTCGAGAATTCCGATCGTGTGTACACGGCATAAGAGGAATGCAGATCTCTCTCATTTTGGGTTTTCTGATACAGCAGAAAAAATCACCGTCCATAGTACCTCATTGTCAGGTCACCTTGAGGCGAGGTGACAGATGCACCCCGTAGGGATCAGGAGTGCACCACAAGGTTGTGGACCCTACGGCTGACTGCTGCGGACGGGAGACAGGTCCCACCGGGGTTAGAGCGTAAGATTCCCTGGGGCGCGGAGTCTAAGAGCCAGCAGGTGTTCACCAGAGCCTCGAGTGGTGAGGATGGACTTGGCTGCAACTGGCTCCAGGTCGCGACCCCCAGGGTCCCCCAGCTCACACCCACAGTAGGCAATAGGAGGATAGGGATGGTGAGGGACAAAGCCAAGGTCGGAGCCGCAAGCAGACAAGAATAGTCAGGGACACGCCAAAAGATCAGGATCACAGGCAAACAGGGATAGTCAAAGACACGCCAAAGTCAGTAACGGAAAACAGTAGAAGAGTACATGGCAGGAAACAGGAAGCTAACACACAAAGGAATACACAATGGTTGATCAGCACTCTTGGCTTGCAGTGCACAGGTTAATATAAGGTTCCCTGATAGGGCCTGGGGTGGAGCCATGCTTAGAGGAGAGGTTATAAAAACCACCAGGTGGAAGTGGCTGGCCTCTTAGTCTGAACACATGAGGGGAGGTAAGCAAACAGGAAGATCACTGCATAACCATGACACTCATGGTTTTGTAATAGATGGCTTTTCTCTGTGTTCGATCGTTAAACGCCCAATTATGAGGTCCTATAGTACCGGCGAACTGGAGAACATAATGCTTGAATGTAATACTTGAGCAAATTCATAGTTCCAATAATACGGCTTACAATGCTGTCGTCAAGTGTTTCCGTTTAAATATCCAGTGCAAATTGAAATTCTTTCCAAATAAGCTCAGCGGTGAGCAATTTGATAGCGGAATCTTATCCCCCCTTAGTAGAGAAGGACAGTCCATAATGAACTGATTTCTAGAGGTGGCTGCAATGTACAAAGCTGTGATATTAGGCTGTGCCCCTGCTAGGGAGATGCCCTAAGAAAGTATGAAAAGTGGGGATAAGGTTGTACACTCGGTGATGGCTGTACCACCAATAAGCACTGACATGTTGTGGGGCCATGCCCCTTCCTCGGGGTCACCTAGTGTACAACCTGAGTCCACCCTTCCATACACACTTGGGACGTCTTTGTACCTTGCTCCATTTTGGCACTCCTAGTGACCAAATCAGAATTACCACCACTTCTTACTTCCTCTCCCATTTTTGGCTACACAGTAAGAGATTGAATGGCAACTGGTGGCGTGTATACTCTTGGTGGTCCTGTGGCGATTATATCCAACTCTAACTTGGTGTCGAAGGCCTTCTGCATATGGCAGATAATTTTACCATGCTCCATTTTGGCACTCCTATTGACCACATCAGAATTACCACCCCTCCTTACTTCTTCTCCCATTGCCAGCTACATAGGGAGAGATTATATGGCTATTGGTGGCATGTAAAGGTGGTCCTGTGGAGACTGTTCTTTGGCAATATGCCACTGGTCAAGTGCTCCAGCTCTAACTTAGTTTCTAAGGCCTTCCACACTTGGCAGATCCTGAGGTCTGGCTCAAACAGCAGTCTTCACACATTGCACCCTCCCAGGGGGAAAGCCCCAGGGGAAAGAAAGGTACATAAAGGTGGTCCCATACATGTATCATCTCCCCAAACCATACCCCATACTTCTGAACAATGCCATCAGGTACTGGCTAAGTCAAACACATATTTGTGCAACAAAAAAGTACATTGAAGCACACACCACTGCTAAATGGTCCAGATCTGACTTTATTTCAATAAAGTTCAGGAGGACAATGGAAAAAGTAGCTAACCCAATTCAGGGGTCCAAAAACTCCCCCTTCATCAAGGCTTATAATTAAAAGGCATTGCATTTTACCTTTAATGGCACTTTTTCCAGTGTGATTACTAGCATAGGTTTTGTCAGCAGCTGGTTTGGCCATTTACAGTTGTGTTTATAAGTTTACATACCCTGGTGATTTTGGCCTGATAACATGGTCTTTGGGCGTGACCCCTGGCCATGACAGGTAATTCGCCTCCCTCCTGGAGATAAATAGAGGGGCTGTGGAATGAGGAAAGGCAAGCATGTTCTCCAGGGAGGGAGCTATGGGAGTTAAGAAACCCCCGTTAGTTTGCCCTCATAGGCAAAGAAAAGAATCTGCTTGTTCCAGGGCAGGATTTTTTTAGAGCTCAACCTTGGCAGCTGCTATTTTCAGGAGGAGGTTAGTAATGGCATCCTCCATGCTGTAAGCTGCCCATACATGGGTCAAATCTTTTCATTTAGCTGGCTGGCTAAACAAAAAGAAACGGACCTGATTCCCCCATCCACACATTTGGGGTGGATTTGGGAATTCCCCCTGCTGTGTCTTTGTATTCTGACAGCAGGGAGCTTCCCCCACCTCCCTGCTGTCAGAATACACTGGTCAGCGCCAGAGACTATTGGCTCTGGTGCTGATTGAAATTAAGTTTTGCAGCAGCGCCATGAACGGGAATAACCATACATGAATCAAAATTCAGCTGGTTCCTGCTAAACCAGCTGAATTTCTATCCATGTGTGACCAGCTTAAGTCTAAGCCCCTGTACACACGGTTGGAGATTCCGACAACCAAATCCGTCGGATTTTGTCCGAAACTGTTGCATACCCACAGTCGGACAAAGTTGTCGGAAAATCCGATCTTTCAGAACGCGATGACGTAATTTAGTTACGATGGGACTACGTTCAGGCTAGTAGCCAATAGCTTTGATGTAGGAATTTGATCTGAGCATGCGTGGCACTTGGTCCGATCGGAATTCTCTACACATGATCGGAGTATGTCCGACCGGCCCAGTTTGTCGAAAAATATTTCCAGCAAGTTGGAAAATTTGGTCTGACGGATATTCCGACGGAAACAGTCCGATGCAGACCACACACAGTCCGATTATCCGACAAAACGGTCCGATAGGACACATTCCAACGGATTGTACAAGGGCTTAGAACTGATGGTTTTGCAGCTAATTGCTAATTTTATTTATTTGTTGACTTTATAGGATTGATTTTCTAAATGCAAAGAGTCTGTTTACTTTTCAGGGGAAGTTGCCCCAGAGCTTAGTAAATGCGATGAAATTTAATGTTGAAAGGTTTATCCAATCATGTGCAAGGCAAATAAAAAAAACAGCATTTTTGCTTGCACATGATTGGATGATGAAATCAGCAGAGCTCCACCTCCTTCAGTAAACCTTGGTGAAAATTCTCTTGCAAAGTCCAACTTCCTTTGCAAAGCGAACGCTCTATTTGCCTTTAGTAAATCAAGCCCATAGCTATTGTTTACTAT
The DNA here is from genome assembly GCF_037356315.1 of Lithobates pipiens. NCBI lineage: Eukaryota > Metazoa > Chordata > Amphibia > Anura > Ranidae > Lithobates > Lithobates pipiens. The sequence goes on along the minus strand of NW_027507686.1, from coordinate 12,569,916 downwards.
TAAACATGGCAGCTGGGAATCTGGCTTCAGTTTGCTGTTATTCTGGTGAACAGGGCCCAATGTTATTAAATAAGCCATGCTTGATTTTTGTATCATAAATCCCTCGTACAACAGGCAGAGTAAGGTTATGACCCGGGATATTAGAAAAGCAGAGTAATCCAATAATAGCAAAGTCTGTTCAGTGATTATTAGTTGTTTACATACTAGTTAGTACTGTGATGAGCTCCCCCAACGTGACCTATAGAGGAGCCTGAGGGGCGTGCTAACCTTATGCAGTGACTGCTGCCTGAATTATTTAAATCAAGTTGACACTTCAGTGTCCAGGAAATTTCCCAGTCAAGATGAACAGGGCATCTCTTACTGCGTGTGTGTATTTCTATGACACTGATAATAGGTATTTATTTCTACGATTTAGAGTGGGATTTTGCTCTGACGTGCAATGCTTCATATATGGTCCTCAGCCATTGTGGTTTACAAATGGGTTCCTAAATCAAAATAAATAATTTGTAGTTCGGCACAACACTTGACAGAATACATTGTTTACTTTTTTTTTATGTATTAGGTAGAAATGAAAAGTTTTGTTTATAAATTCAGTTGAGGTTAAGAGTTTGGGTTACAGATTTAAGTGAGATTATGGGTTTGGTTATGGTCTGGGTTGAGATTATGAGCTTTGTTATAGATTGGGTTGAGATTATGTACTTGGTTATGGAATGGGTTGATGTTATGGGGTTTACAAACCTGGATATCTGTGAATTATTTTGAAGTTAAGGGTTTGGTTTACGGATTTGCATGTGATTGGGGGTTTGATTTACATATTCGGTTCAAGGTTTGGGTTATGGATTGGGTGGAAATTTTGGGCTTGGCAATGGATTTACTTGAGGTTAAGGATTTTGAATATGTATTGGATAGAAGTTAAAGGTTTTGTTTATGAATTCTCTTGAGGTAAGGGGTTTGGTTACAGGTTAGTTTGAGCTTATTGGTTTAGTTTATCTAAACCAAACCCACAACCACACGCAAATCCAAAAGTCAAACTCTTAATTTCAACCTAATTCACAGACATCCAAATTTTTAAATACATCAACTACCAACTTAGTTGATGTATTTAAAAATCTGGATGTCTGTGAATTAGGTTGAAGTTAAGAGTTTGGCTTTTGGATTTGCGTGTGGTTGTGGTTTACAGATTGGGTTAAGGGTTTGGGTTATGGATTGGGCTGAAGTTTTGGGTTTGGCTACGGATTTGCTTGAGGTTATGTATTTTGTTTATGGATTAGGTAGAAGTTAAACATTTAGTTTATGAATTCTCTCTTGAGGTTTGGGTTACAGGTTAGGTTGAGGTTATGGGCTTGGTTTATGGATTTGGCTATTAGCTGATGTATTTAAAAAAACTGGATATCTGTGAATTAGGTTGAAGTTAAGGGTTTGTGTTTTGGATTTGGTCGTGGTTATAGGTTTGGTTTACAGATTAGGTTAAGGATTTTGTTTATGAATCCTGCTGAGGTTAGGGATTTGGGTTAAAGGTTAGGTTGAGATTATGGGCTTGGTTTATGGATTTGGCTATTAGCTGATGTATTTAAAAAAACTGGATATCTGTGAATTGGGTTGAAGTTAAGGGTTTGTGTTTTGGGTTTGGTCGTGGTTATAGGTTTGGTTTACAGATTAGGTTAAGGTTAAAGATTTGGTTACGGATTTGTTTGAGGTTAAGGATTTAATGTATGGATTAGGTATAAATTAAGGATTTTGTTTATGAATCCTGCTGAGGTTAGGGATTTGGGTTACAGGTTAGGTTGAGATTATGGGCTTGTTTTATGGATTAAGGGAAATAATGTTAGGTCAAGTGGACTTTTTTGGTATCATCAAATACATTACAAAAAGTTAGGAACAAACATTCTTTATTACAAATGTTATCATTAAAATACCCTAAAAACCTGACAAAAAAAAGCTAATAAATCATGTTCTAAAGGCTCCCTTACGGCTAAACTATTGTTCCCATGATAGTGCCTTCCAACAACAAATTGATGTTAATACATAATAGGAACGGGTACATGGTTAGCCAGTCTCAACATGGAAGTGTATTTGGGTGTTTATATCCTGTTCCAAAACACGGCGGCAAGGCTGATAACAGGAAAAAAACCCTGGGAATCCATCTCTCCTTCGCTGAGGAGCTTACATTGGCTAACTGTAAAAAATCGGATCACATTCAAGACCCTTTGCCTCACCCACAAATGCATGCATAGAGAAGCTCTGCAATACCTAATGGAGAAAATAAATCATTACACACCAAACCGCAGTCTTCGATCAGCCAACAAAAACCTCCTCCTCGTGCCCAAAGCCCGGTATAAAGCCAAGGGGGATCGGAGATTCGCTGTCCAAGGGCCTCGGCTATGGAATGCTCTACCAATCAACATCCGCCTGGAAGAAAATCACCTGGCTTTTAGGAAAAAACTCAAGACTTTCCTCTTTTAGCAGATGATCAAAGCTCGCCACAGCGCCTAGAGGCGATTCAGTTCGCATTGTGCGCTATACAAGTATTTCATTCATTCATTCATTCATATATGTTAACTATGCAAAATTATGGTTGTACTGGATAATTATGAAAGCTAAGTGTGGTTGATTATATAGATCTTATTTGACCTTATACTACTCCCATGCTCGCCGAGTCAGAGTTGACCTTGCGCCCTTGTGTGCCTTGACCCTCCTTTGCCCATTTGGTCTCTTCGGGTAAGTTCTGAATTGCCATCTATCGCAACAGTTTCATGTTATATCTGTATTTGGAGTGATAGATTAGGCTATACAATGATTTATTATTATTTGTTCTTATTTTTCGCCTTTTTGATTTTCCTGCGGAAAATTTAATCCCTTAAACACTCCTGAAGAAACGGGTAATCCTCAAAAGATGTTGAGACTGGCTAACTATGTACCCGTTCCTTTTACAGGTATATATTATCCAGTTCCCGACATACATTTACTGTGGCACAATGGCACCGCTGCGCGAAACCCAGTATAAATACTGGGTTCCTTTAAGAGGGGTGCGTGATCGCTGCTAACCATGTGCAAACACATGTACGAGCACAGGAAATTGTGTGTGTAAACACACAAATCCCTGTGCTGTCAGAAGAGAGGAGACATGTTTCTAGTAAGTAGAAACAGCAAAACCTACTCAGTCCTATCCCCATATAAGAACACACTGAGGGAACACACATTTAACCCCTTGATTGCCCCTTAGTTTTAACCCCTTCCCTATCAGCATCATTAACACAGTAATCAGTGCATTTTTATAGCACTGATCGCTGTATAAATGTCACAAGTCCCAAAAATGTGTCAAAAGTGTCCAATCTGTCTGCCACAATGTCGAAATACTTCTAAAAATTGCAGATCACCGCCATTATTAGTAAAAAAAATAAAAAAAAATAATAAAAATACCATAAATCTTTCCCATAGTTTCTAGACGCTATAACTTTTGCATATACCATTCAATATACGTATATTGCAATTTTTTTTACCAAAAATATGTAGAAGAATATATATTGGCCTAAACTGATGAAGAAAATGGTTTAAAAACATTTTTGGGGATATTTATTATAGCAAAAATCAAAAAATATTGTGTTTTGTTTCCAAAATTGTCGCTCTTTTTTTGTGTATAAGGGCTGAAGTGGTTAACATCAATTTGTTGTTGGAAGGCATTATCATGGGAACAATAGTTTAGCCACGAGGCAGCCTCTAGAGCTTGTTTTATTAGACAAGGAGATCTGTAAATTAGGTTCAAGTTAAGGGTTTGATTTTTTGATTTGAGTGTGGTACTGGTTATGGGTTTGGTTTACAGATTAGGTTGAGGTTAAGGGTTTGGGTTACGGATTGGGTTGAGATTATGTGTTTCGTTAAGGATTAGATTGAGGTTATGAATTTGGTTTATGGATTTGGTTGGGACTTGATGTATTTCCAAACCTGGGTTTGGTTTACAGATTAGGTTGAAGTTAAGGGTTTGGTTTTTGGATTTGCATGTGGTTATTGGTTGGTTTTCAGATTAAGGTGAAGTTAAAAGTTTGGGTTACGGATTGGGTTGAGGTTAAGGATTTAGTTTATGGATTAGTGTATAAATTAAGGGTTTAGTGTATGAATGCAGTTAAAGTTAAGGGTTTGGGTTACAGGCTAGATTGAGGTTATAGCTTTGGTCTATGTATTTGGTTGAGGTTAAGGGTTTGGTTTACAGACTGGGTTGAGGTTAGTACTAGCAGGTTTAAATACAAATTGAAGCTGAACTCCAGCTAATATTTCATAAGCTGCTACATTTGTCCCACCTCTATAAACTGACACATTTGGAAGAGACTGTGTTCTTTTGAAAAACAACCGACTTACTGGCCAGATCACCAGATGAAAATAAAAGAGAAAAAAACCTAAAAAATAAATCTAATACAGACATCACATCTAAGAATTGGTAAGCTGCAAGATAACAACATTTTTGCTTATGGATTTAATATTGCATTCACGGTTTGGTTTGTAAATTGGGTTGCTGTTAAAATCTTGGTTAATTGATTAGGTTTGATTAATAGATACATTTTAGGTCATTGGTTTCGTTTTTAGATTTGCTTGAGGTTACTGTTTTGGTTTTTGAATTTGGTTGAGGTTAAGGGATTGATTTATGTATTAGGTTAAAGCAAAAGGTTTTGTTTATTAATTGGTCTGAAGGGTTTGTGAATTAGTTCAAGGTTTATAGTTTGATTTAGGGATTAGGTCGAGATTATTGGTTTTGGTTTAATTATACATTTGGTTGGTAGCTGATATAATTATCTGTAAATGATGTTGACGATAACGGTTTGATTTTCGGATTTGCGTGTGGTTGTGGGTTTGGTTTACAGGATTTGGTTGAAGTTTTGGGTTTGGCGACAGCTTAAGGGTTTTATTTATGGATTTGGTTAGAAGGGTCCATTTTATGACATTTCTTGAGGTAAAGGGTTCGGGTTACAGGTTAGGTTGAAGTTATGAGTTTGGTTTAGGGATTTGAATAGTAGCTGATTAAAAACCTGGTTGAAGTTAAGGGTTTGGTTTTTGGATTTGGGTGTGGTTAAGGGTTGGTTTTTAGATTGGGTTAAGGTTAAGAGTTTGGTTATGGATTTGCTTGAGGGTAAGGATTTAATGTATGGATTAGGTAGATATTAAGGGTTTAGTTTTTTTTAATTCTGTTGAGGTTAAGGGTTTGAGTTACAGGTTGGGATGAGGTTATGGGCTTGGTTTATGGATTTGATTGTAGCAGATTTGTTTAAATATATGGAGATCTGTGAATTTGGTTGAAGTTAAGTGTTTGGTTTTTGGATTTTTGTGTAGTTGTGGATTTGGGTTACAGATTAGGTTAGGATTAAGGGTTTGGGCTATTGATTGGGTTGAAGTTTTGAGTTTGGCTACAGATTTGCTCCTCACCATGCAACACTAATATGCATCCTTAAAATGAATTGGCATTTCTGTTATTTTTTTTTCTGTTCACTTAGCTGATTTATGCCTACATCTAATTTCACTTCCTCCTCTAGGGGGTCATGGCCGCAGATGTAATTTCCGGTTTTGCATTGGCTCCTGGGAGATATTGGTCCGCTTGGCATGGCGTCTATGTAGATTCTAGGCCAGCTTGGCATCACATGGCTCCAGTAACATTTAACATTGGCATCTATAAAAATTCTTGGACAGCTCGGCATTGCACGGCTCCAGTAACATTTAACATTGGCATCTATGGACAACCATGCCAAGCTGACCAAAATTGCACCGCACTGCACATGTGTGAGAATCTAGCATGCACGGAATCCAGGAAGAAGGAGACTGTGGCTTCAGATGCCTACACAGAGGATCGCTGCGTTGTGCAGAAATTTTTCAAAGTAAGAAAACAATGCTGCACAGATAGAAAACTGGGCATAGTTTACGGCATACCTTTGTTACATTTCATGAGGTACGAGGTATGAGTATTCTAGGGGTATTTTTATCTTAAAAGTAATATGTTGGCCGGAACTCCACTTTAAGGGTTTTATTTATGAACTCTCTTTAGCTAAAGGGTTTGTGTTACAGGTTAGGCTACAGTTATGGGTTTGGTTTATGGATGTGGTTGGTAGCTGATGTATGAAAAACCTGAATATCTGTGAGTTCAGCTGAAGTTAAGGGTTTGGTTTTTGGATTTGGGTGCGGTTATAGGTTACAGATTGGGTTAAGGTTAAGGGTTTAGTTATGTATTCACTTGAGGGTAAGAATTAAATTTTATGAATTAGATAGAAATTAATGGTTTAGTTTTTGTATTCTGTTGAAGTTAGGGGTTTTGGGTTACAGGTTGGGTTGAGGTTATGGGCTTGGTTTATGGATTTGATTGTAGCAGACTTTATTTACAAACATGGAGAACTGTGAATTAGGTTGACGTTAAGAGTTTGATTTGAAGGTACTGAATTATGGGTTAAATTGATATTGATATCATATATATTGATATATTAATATTGATATGATTGATATCAGGGCTTAAACTGAGATTTTGGTGTTAACATTGACTTTTATAAGTATTTTTATTTGGAGCAATTGTTAACTTTTCAAATGTTGTAATTATATAGCATGTAAGATAGAATTCTGTGTGCTGAAAAATTGCGTGCCGAAATTTCTGCTATTAGAACTCCCATTTCTGAAACCAATGACATACCTCTAACTCTTCATTAAAAAGTATTCAGTGGCTGTCCAAAAAAGGCGTATTCATCAAAACATCAAACTGATGTTCCTCCATTACTCTCCATCCCAGAATGAATGCAGTCCCATGCTTATGCTATTACCGATCGTTTCCATTCTGCCTTTTTTTTTTTCCTTGTTGCCAAGTGTTTCTCTAAAACAGTTTTATCACAGGGCTGACAGCCACCATAAAAATCCCAGGCATTCTCTATCAACAGCCCTCTTTGTACAAAGTTATTAAACATTAAATCTGTATTCATCATTTGTATTCTGTTATGCAAAATAAGCTCCTTGATAAGATGTGTCTTCTTAATTGGGCCCTGGATGCTTCTTGGATGGGAGATGTCAGATTAGCTGGAAAAGGAGCCTTCGTGTTCAGCCAGCGAGCTACCAGGAGACCAATAGCTTTGCAACAACGATATTAACTTAGCGGGGCCAAATGGAGGGCAATTGTAGGCTCAGGTGAGACCACGCATCTGTGCCCGTCTGCTGCTCCGACTCCTCTTTCGTGCGGCATCAGCAGGGCCTGACGAAAATAGATTTGTTTGCTGTTTACAGTCTGCAGCTGTGGTTGGCTCTGCTTGGGAGTTGTAGAAGATGGAAGGAAATTTGTACCGAGCTTAAAATATTGCTCTCTTCCAGCAGTCAGCAGTCTCTAAAATCTTATTGTCGAAAACTTTATCTAGTTCTAAGCATCCCCGTGGGCCAGTTTTATTTATGATTGCTATGGTTTGTCATTCACTCTTTTCCAGAGTGTTTTTATGGCTATTACTTAGCAGAGGATATACGTAGTCTAGAGACACAAAACAAATAATATATATATATGTATTGTTTTAGGAATTATAGAGTTAGAAATACAATGTGCACAGGAAACAGGGAGTTGCAGGGCGCAGGGATTGAAAACTTGTAACAGTTTATTTGTAAAGAATAGCATCACTGTCTTACAGGGAGGTAGGCTGTAGTAAATTCACCGTGCAGAGAGATGGTGAGTCAACATGGCACGATCAAACAAATGCATCAATGTGAATAGTATGCCCAGGAGTATTCACAAGACCTGCCAGACGATGATGATAGTGGCAGCATTGGCAACGTCTGCAGCTGCTCTCTGTGCCTTTCCACAAACTACAACTCAAGATGTGGGGGGGGAGGGGGTGACAACATGTTTTGAGGCCTTTGCCCCCTTTGTCAAGTGTTTGTCAGGTTCGACAAAGGGGGTGGAGCCCCCAAAACATGTTGCTGTGCCCCATCTATATCAAATGTAAACTGTATATTCCACTGGTGTTTTGCATTTAATCTAAGTGTTTGCATTTTCTTAGACAGCTTCTAGGTCAGGGTTTCTCAAACAGGGTTCAATGGAACCATAAGGTTCCTCTAGAGGTTACCAGGGGTTCCTTGAGCAATGAGAAATTTCTGCCTCTCAAATAAGTTCCCACTGACACCTTTGATCTTTTTAGCTATCTGTAAGAGGGAAATTCTTCCAAGTGATCACAAGTGTAAAGAACATTCTTCCCACTGACCATCACACTAATGTATCATGAGATGTAGATATAGTCATTTTTAGCAGAGGGTTCCCTGAGACTGGAAAGTTTTTTTTCAAGGGTTCCTCTGCTTTGAAAAGGTTGGGGAAGGCTGCTCTAGGCTGTAGACTGGGCATGCCAAACTCAAATAAACATTGGAGCAAATTTAATGGAATACATTTGTTGAGGGGGATGTTTTATGTCCAGTGAGGGCCACACCTACTTAATTCCAGAACAAGATTACAACACTTTGATAATTAACTACTTCCCATCCTTAGGCCGTTTATAATTGGCCTAAGGTTCACGTGGTTATACATGGAAAAGAAAAAGGTAACAGCGCTCTCTGCAGGGACAACCCAATCCTTACACCAGGTCCACTCACAGGTGCCGAGGCTCGATGTATCCCAACACACTCCAATGCAACAATAGTAGGAAGAGCAGGCAAGACTGTAATCCTTGAAGTGTCATTTATTGGTACATCAGAGTGACTGTCATGAAAAGGTCCACCCGTTGGTGGCGCTGTTGATCTTTTGGATTGCAGTACCAGTGTCCACCAGCGGGTGTCTTCTAACACCCAGGGCCTGTAATAAGAGGACCTACCTCTTGGTGGCACTATTTGATCCCTGGACTGAAGTACCGGCGCTCACCAGCGGGTGTACTCCGGCAGTGTGGAGCAGACAGCATCTGCTCCGATCAGCTGTTACGTGAGGGTAATCATCAGTCTTATATATACCTGGCAAGCGCTAATATGCTTTGCCTTGGTATCTCTCTCTGCAAGTGCCCTGACCACTGGAACCTGAACCTGAACCTGAACCTGAACCTGAACCTGAACCCTGTACCCTGTACCCTGTACCCTGTATCTACCTGACCTGTCCCTTTCCAATCCTGAGCCCATCCATCCGTCCTTACCCATTGACTGATTCCCTGGTGTATGACCTCGGCCTGGCTTTCATTAACGTCTCCGGTAGTTCCTATTTATTGTATATATATTTCTTGCTGTTGTGGTTGGTTGTGCACGGTATGTTTTCACTTTCCTTTTATTTATAATAAACACTTGTTATTTTCACGCACATTCGTTCTGGGTTTCCTCTGTGCAGTCCACACAGTCTGGTCTAATAATTCCCTGACAGTATACCAAGGCCATCCCTGACCAGACTGTGTGGACTGCACAGAGGAAACCCAGAACGAATGTGCGTGAAAATAACAAGTGTTTATTATAAATAAAAGGAAAGTGAAAACATACCGTGCACAACCAACCACAACAGCAAGAAATATATATACAATAAATAGGAACTACCGGAGACGTTAATGAAAGCCAGGCCGAGGTCATACACCAGGGAATCAGTCAATGGGTAAGGACGGATGGATGGGCTCAGGATTGGAAAGGGACAGGTCAGGTAGATACAGGGTACAGGGTACAGGGTACAGGGTACAGGGTTCAGGTTCAGGTTCAGGTTCCAGCGGTCAGGGCACTTGCAGAGAGAGATACCAAGGCAAAGCATATTAGCGCTTGCCGGGTATATATAAGACTGATGATTACCCTCACGTAACAGCTGATCGGAGCAGATGCTGTCTGCTCCACACTGCCGGAGTACACCCGCTGGTGAGCGCCGGTACTTCAGTCCAGGGATCAAATAGTGCCACCAAGAGGTAGGTCCTCTTATTACAGGCCCTGGGTGTTAGAAGACACCCGCTGGTGGACACTGGTACTGCAATCCAAAAGATCAACAGCGCCACCAACGGGTGGACCTTTTCATGACAGTGACCATAAAACAATAATGCATTATTGTTTTATGGTCACTGTGATGTACCAATAAATGACACTTCAAGGATTACAGTCTTGCCGGCTCTTCTTACTATTGCTGAAGTGGTTATACCAGGACCATCACTGCAGGTACAGTCATGATCCCGGGATCCTTTTTTTTTTAGAGGCGGCGATTCTATTTCTAGTAAAAGTAATCTGTAATGAGTTACCAGGCTCTCCAATCCGAGTCTGGTAAGAATGTGAGTGGTGGCACCCAGTTCTGGGCACACAGTGAGAAAAAACTGATGTTGTTCCTCACCCCCCCACTGTGTGAGGTCAGAAACTGGAAGCGACGAGTGATTTAATCACTTCCGATTTTGGTCTCATGTAACATGTAAACAAGTCGGTACTTGCATGTGAAAGCATCAGATCAAACCAATCCCGGTTTGATCTCATGCTCTGGAGGCCATAAGAGTGATCCGGGGTCTAATAGACCCCAGATCTCTTCATACAGAGTATCTGTCAGGGCCCATGCTATCAAAAAGGGATGATGATCAAAAAAATAAAATAAAATAAGGTACAGTGTTAAAAAATGTAAATTAAATAAATAATAAAATAAAAACTTTTTTGAAAGTGCCCCCGTCGCCATGGGCTCCTGTGCCAAGGGGATCACACATGTCGGTCCTGCATGTATATGTAAACAGAGAACGCATGCAAGGTGTCGCTGTGAACGTCAGAGCAAAAGCAATAATTCTAGCACCAGAACTCCTGGTTAACTCTAAATTGGTAACCTGTAAAGCAGTGGCGGCCCATCCATAAGGGGCGCAGGGGCACCGCCTCCTCAATCCATGTGCACGGCCCCTAATCTCTATGCAGGGCGCCGGACGCATGGATTTCATTGTTTTTTTTTTTGGAAGCACATGATTACAGCCTGATGCTCTAATTGGCTTCAAAAAAGGGAGGGCTCGGGGTGCATAGCACTGCTCCCTGAGCCCACCCAGTAGTGTAACACCAGTGATTTAATATTCACTATTGTCTTCCTGATTCTCCTCCCAGCCAATCAGGAAGCAGATCCTGAGACCTGATCGGCCAGAGAGTCTTAGGACTCACGGCAAATCGGGTCTCAGGACCAATTTCATGTTCGGTTGTGAGGAGAAGCAATGTCTGTTCGGCCAGAAGGAGCAACAACCCTACCCCCTCATCCTCGCTCCTCATCATCTCCTAAAATAAGGTAGCCTTTCTGTCCATTTCCGTTGTGGTGTAAGTATGGGGGGTTTCTTCTCCGCCCCCCCCCCCCCACCAATATCTTGAGCACCAGCCGCCACTGCTGTAAAGGCTTTTGAATCATCACCTATGGACAATTTTTTAGCCTTTTAATAAAATAATTGAGAATTACTACACCATGATGGCTATTTATATTTTTTATGAGGACTAGCCAAGTACTATATCCAGTACCATATTGCTTGAGGAGTATACAGACGATCTGTTGTAAGGAGTGGTTATCCGCTTAAAGTGGGGTACCCCCTAAAAAAAAAAAATTAAAAGTCAGCAGCTACAAATACTGCAGCTGCTGGCTTTTAATAATCGAACACTTACCTGTCCCGGGTTCCAGCGATGCGGGGGAACGAAGCCCCCCCCTCGCTCCCCGCTCCGCTCGCGGCGCCGTCATGCATACTGTGGGCACCCGGCTGTGGCTTCACAGCCGGGCACCCACTGCGCATGCGCGAGCGGCGCAGGGCGCCGTGATACGCCGTACAGTCACCTGGGACACGTGACAGGTCCCAGGTGAATGTGCGGCGCGAGGGGAAGTGATGTCACCAGCCCGGGCAATGAAGAAGGCAGACTACGAGGGACCCCCTAGCAACCGGTATTTAGAGGTGAGTAAAAATTTTTTTTTTTGCCAATTATTTTTTTGGGATTTTTTTTAAGATTTTTAAGTAGTTTTATTTTTTGGGGGGCAACTCCACTTTAATGAACCAAAGGCGAGCATTCACCTATATCTGGTGAGTGGCCAATCTACAAGGTGGTGGTGGCACATAAGGGTGAAGTTTTGTTGCATGATTAATACAGGAATGAACAGGAGTTGGTGATCACTTACTGAGGAGGATATACATCTATATACCTATGGGAATCTTTCTCTCTTTTCTTGTCATGATGGATTGTTATCATTATTAGGTCACGTATTTAAAAAATCGATTTAGTCTTCAGTTTATGAATTGTGTTTTTCACACAGAGGGATTTATTATCTACTATTATTAATTTCGTAATTTATTATTATTTATTATATTAAGTATTTGTAAATTTATTGGTGATATTTAGCACAGTTTACATATATTTGCACTTTTTGATTTGAATTCACGTAAATATTTGACACAATAAGCATGTTGTAAAAGGTGTATTACAATCAGTGCGGACTGGTTGGTTGGATTTAGTCAAAGCACGGTATTTTATAACAGTGGTGAATAAATATAACTAAATATCCTTGTAAGGATGGCGCAGTATATATATATATATATATATATATATATATATATATATATATATATATATATATATATATATATATATATATATATATATATATATATATATATATATACAGTGGTGTGAAAAAGTGTTTGCCCCCTTCCTCATTTCCTGTTCCTTTGCATGTTTGTCACACTTAAGTGTTTCGGAACATCAAACCAATTTAAACAATAGTCAAGGACAACACAAGTAAACACAAAATGCAATTTGTAAATGAAGGTGTTTATTATTAAAGGGGAAAAAAAATCCAAACCATCATGGCCCTGTGTGAAAAAGTGATTGCCCCCTAAACCTAATAACTGGTTGGGCCACCCTTAGCAGCAACAACTGCAACCAAGCGTTTGCGATAATGTGCAATGAGGCTTTTACAGCGTCCTGGAGGAATTTTGGCCCACTCATCTTTGCAGAATTGTCCTAATTCAGTTACATTAGAGGGTTTTCGAGCATGAACGGCCTTTTTAAGGTCATACCACAACATCTCAATAGGATTCAGGTCAGGACTTTGGCTAGGCCACTCCAAAGTCTTCATTTTGTTTTTCTTCAGCCATTCGGTGGTGGACTTGCTGGTGTGTTTAGGATCATTGTCCTGCTGCAGAACCCAAGTTCGTTTCAGCTTGAGTACACGAACAGATGGTCGGACATTCTCCTTCAGGATCTCTTGGTAGACAGCAGAATTCATAGTTCCTTTTATCACGGCAAGTCTTCCAGGTCCTGAAGCAGCAAAACAGCCCCAGACCATCACACTACCACCACCATATTTTACTGTTGGTATAATGTTCTTTTTATGAAATGCAGTGTTCCTTCTACGCCAGATATACTTGGACACACACCTTCCAAAGAGTTCCACTTTTGTCTCATCGGTCCACAGAATGTTGTCCCAAAAGTCTTGGGGATCATCAAGATGTGTTGTGGAGAAATTGAGACGAGCTTTGATGTTCTTTTTGCTCAGCAGTGGTTTTCTCCTTGGAACTCTGCCATGCAGGCCATTTTTGCCCAGTCTTTTCCTGATGGTGGAGGCATGAAAGCTGACCTTAACTGAGGCAAGTGAGGGCTGCAGTTCCTTGGACGTTGTTGTGGGGTCTTTAGTGACCTCTTGGATGAGTCGTCGCTGCGCTCTTGGGGTCATTTTGGGCGGCCGGCCACTCCTGGGAAGGTTCACCACTGTTCCATGTCTTCGCCATTTGTGGATAATGGCTCTCACTGTGGTTCGCTGGATTCCCAAAGCTTTGGAAATGGCTTTATAACCCTTTCCAGACTGATAGATCTCAATTACTTTCTTTCTCAATTGTTCCTGAATTTCTTTGGGTCTCGGCATGATGTGTAGCTTTTAAGGATCTTCTGGTGGACCTTACTGTGTCAAGCAGCTCCTATTTAAGTGATGCCTTGATTGTGAACAGGTGTGGCAATAATCAGGCCTGGGTGTGGCTAGAGAAATTGAACTCAGGTGTGGACAACCACAGTTATAGTATGTTTTAACAAGGGGGGGCAATCACTTTTTCACACAGGGCCATGATGGTTTGGATTTTTTTTCACCTTTAATAATAAACACCTTCATTTACAAATTGCATTTTGTGTTTACTTGTGTTGTCCTTGACTATTGTTTAAATTGGTTTGATGTTCCGAAACACTTAAGTGTGACAAACATGCAAAGGAACAGGAAATGAGGAAGGGGGCAAACACTTTTTCACACCACTGTATATATATATATATATATACATATATATATATTGACTGCGCCAAACCTTATATATAAGGTGTGGGTGGCACAGTGGTGTAGTGGGTAGCACGACACTACCTGCCTGGAGTTTGCATGTTCTCCCTGTGCCTGCGTGGGTTTCCTCCGGTTTCCTCCCACACTCCAAAGACATGCTGGGAGGTTAATTGGATCCTGTCTAAATTGTCCCTAGTATGTATGAATGTGAGTTAGGGACCTTAGATTGTAAGCTCCTTGAGGGTAGGGACTGATGTGATTGTACAATGTATATGTAAAGCACTGCGTAAATTGATGGCGCTATATAAGTAACTGAAATAAATAAATAATAAATAAATATATATATATATATATATATATATATATATATATATATATATATATATATATATATAAAATGTTTGGGGTTCTAAGTAGTTTAGTAGCAAAAAAATCCATTGCTTTGAACGTAGGAGAGGAACGCAAGAATTGGCCCAGAAGGGGTTAAAGTGAAACTTACCATTGGGCTTGACTGGGCTCAAGCCCATGGGCCCCGCCGAGATACATACCCGAGTGTACTCGGCTCAGCTCCGCTCACAGTCACACCGAGTCACGCCCGATGATGGACATAACACAGGGACTGGGCGTGACTGTGAGCTGATCCGAGTACACTCGGCTCTGCTCGGGACTGCGAGAGGACCAGAGAGCTGACGAGAGCCCCCAAGAGGACTCGAGAGTCGCCGAGATACACAGGACTCTGCACCATTTTTAAACTTCAAGACTGCAAGGCTGCAAATGACACTGGACAAGGCAGCAGATGGATGCACAAGGCTGCAGATGGACACTGATAAGGCTGCATTGATGGGCATTTAAATGTAAGTTTTTTCCTTAAACTTCCCTCCTAAACTTGGGATGCGTGTTATACGCCGGCGCGTGTTATACGCCGATAAATACGGTAATATATAGAAGGTAGGGCCCGAAAGTGACTCAAGTCCGGGGCCCCCTCCCCCCTAAGTCCTGCCCTGCCTACAGTGGTGTGAAAAAGTGTTTGCCCCCTTCCTCATTTCCTGTTCCTTTGCATGTTTGTCACACTTAAGTGTTTCGGAACATCAAACCAATTTAAACAATAGTCAAGGACAACACAAGTAAACACAAAATGCAATTTGTAAATGAAGGTGTTTATTATTAAAGGTGAAAAAAAATCCAAACCATCATGGCCCTGTGTGAAAAAGTGATTGCCCCCTAAACCTAATAACTGGTTGGGCCACCCTTAGCAGCAACAACTGCAACCAAGCGTTTGCGATAACGTGCAATGAGGCTTTTACAGCGTCCTGGAGGAATTTTGGCCCACTCATCTTTGCAGAATTGTCCTAATTCAGTTACATTAGAGGGTTTTCGAGCATGAACGGCCTTTTTAAGGTCATACCACAACATCTCAATAGGATTCAGGTCAGGACTTTGGCTAGGCCACTCCAAAGTCTTCATTTTGTTTTTCTTCAGCCATTCGGTGGTGGACTTGCTGGTGTGTTTAGGATCATTGTCCTGCTGCAGAACCCAAGTTCGTTTCAGCTTGAGTACACGAACAGATGGTCGGACATTCTCCTTCAGGATCTCTTGGTAGACAGCAGAATTCATAGTTCCTTTTATCACGGCAAGTCTTCCAGGTCCTGAAGCAGCAAAACAGCCCCAGACCATCACACTACCACCACCATATTTTACTGTTGGTATAATGTTCTTTTTATGAAATGCAGTGTTCCTTCTACGCCAGATATACTTGGACACACACCTTCCAAAGAGTTCCACTTTTGTCTCATCGGTCCACAGAATGTTGTCCCAAAAGTCTTGGGGATCATCAAGATGTGTTGTGGAGAAATTGAGACGAGCTTTGATGTTCTTTTTTGCTCAGCAGTGGTTTTCTCCTTGGAACTCTGCCATGCAGGCCATTTTTGCCCAGTCTTTTCCTGATGGTGGAGGCATGAACGCTGACCTTAACTGAGGCAAGTGAGGCCTGCAGTTCCTTGGACGTTGTTGTGGGGTCTTTTGTGACCTCTTGGATGAGTCGTCGCTGCGCTCTTGGGGTAATTTTGGGCGGCCGGCCACTCCTGGGAAGGTTCACCACTGTTCCATGTCTTCGCCATTTGTGGATAATGGCTCTCACTGTGGTTCGCTGGATTCCCAAAGCTTTGGAAATGGCTTTATAACCCTTTCCAGACTGATAGATCTCAATTACTTTCTTTTTCAATTGTTCCTGAATTTCTTTGGGTCTCGGCATGATGTGTAGCTTTTAAGGATCTTCTGGTGGACCTTACTGTGTCAAGCAGCTCCTATTTAAGTGATGCCTTGATTGTGAACAGGTGTGGCAATAATCAGGCCTGGGTGTGGCTAGAGAAATTGAACTCAGGTGTGGACAACCACAGTTATAGTATGTTTTAACAAGGGGGGCAATCACTTTTTCACACAGGGCCATGATGGTTTGGATTTTTTTTCACCTTTAATAATAAACACCTTCATTTACAAATTGCATTTTGTGTTTACTTGTGTTGTCCTTGACTATTGTTTAAATTGGTTTGATGTTCCGAAACACTTAAGTGTGACAAACATGCAAAGGAACAGGAAATGAGGAAGGGGGCAAACACTTTTTCACACCACTGTATATATATATATATATATATATATATATATATATATATATATATATATATATATATATGTATATATAAATAAAAGTTAAATGTCCAAAATACTTACCCACATCAAATACCCCAAATATTTACCCAAATGCACAATCGCGTGACATGTCGGATTCCTGAGTCTTCTTGCTTCTTCAGTGCAAAATGGAGGAGGGTTCTTCACATACCCGGTGATGTGGTCATCTCCCATTAGGTTCACTGGTGGGGCCCTCACAGGTTCCTGAAGTTTGCAGATTACCTGGGTGGCAACAAGACCGATCTGGCCTGATATACAACTGTGGATCATTGGTCTTCATTCCTGAAAGAGGTGTCATCGGAGGTCACGTGATGGTGGATTAAAGTAAAAAGGGACTAAGGACGTTTTTTTTTTTTTTTTTACAGTGAATTGTTGGGAGTGGGGTGGTGGGCGAGAATTGGTAAATTTGCCTGTAGATGGCTTTAGCGTGTAGAAATAACTGCAACTTACATCTTATTTCATGAAGTATTTAGTTGCAAATGTATGTACCACAGTCCAGCATCTATCATCTAGAGAACAGCTCGGGTCATGGTCAATGTAAACCAGCTGTGAGCTGCAAAGAAGTCCACAGGTGGCCCCATAAAGTATCAGTTGGACATGTCAGCTGTAGACTATGTATGTGTGGTGGGTACTTGTAATGTGCTATGGGTTAGAGAAGCTTTTCTCAAACTTTTTAAAATGGGGGAACTCTCGAAAAATTACTTTTTGGATTCAGGGGACCACTGCTAATAATTATTATATATACAGCTCACAGTACATTAGTGTGATGGTCAGTGGGAAGAATGCTCCTTACATTTGTGGACATTGGGAAGAATTACGCCCTTACATATAGCTAAAAAGATTAATGGTGTCAGTGGGAACTCAAGGAACCCCTAGCAACCTCTAGAAGAACCCTGGTTAAGAACCCCTACATTAGTGTGATGGTCAGTGGGAAGAAAGCTCCTCACATTTGTGGTCATTGGGAAGAATTCTACCCTTAGAGATGGTTAAAAAGATCAACAGTGTCAGTGATTACTCCTCTGATCTGCAGAAATTACTTATTGCCCGAAGAACCCCTAGCAACCTCTGTCCCATGGAACCCTGGTGGGAGAAACCCTGGGTTAAAGACTGGCATAGCAAACTGCTGGACTCGAGAACCTGGTGGTTTTGGGCTGATTCAAAACCGCAAAAGGCATTTACTGAACCGCTAGGACCTGATTCTTGTTTTTTTTTTCCATTAATTATAAATCCCTTAAAGCGGAACTTTACCCATAACAACCTGATAAAAAATAATGTTCTTTTGCAAAGGCACATACATTCCAAAATTAAAAAATGATGCCACCAAAGTTGGCCTGTGCTGTAAATTGCCTCCGTCCTTGCTCCTATTCTTCTCGCTGGAGGCTGCCCCTTTTGTCTCCACCCAAAGCCCCTTCAACAGCGGTAAATCATAAAGTGCAACTAAACCTATTGATTTAACAGTTTTAAAAAAAACAGTTACATACATGGAATGCCGGGATTGCTAACTGTCATATTTTCTTGTGTCCTCAACCAAACTTTCAAATCATCAAATGGCTAGAGTCATAACTGAGCACATGTGCAGCACCATGGCAGTTGCAGATTAAACAGAAGCAGTTTCCTTTGCTGTAAAGGACGGGGGGGGGGGGTTAATTTCACTTTAAGGCTGTCAACAAACTCGACAGTGCCTAAAACAAGGGAGAGCCACTGATTATCAGCAGAGCGGAGGGGGTGGGGGGGGGGGGAGGGGTGAGACAGTATTACTGGATTTTATATAGTATAAGGACTTATTTTTAATATTTTACATAGCGATACCAGCAAAAGGGGCCAGCCTGAAGTAATCTAGCAGGACTTAATTTTCTGACTAAAGTTGCACATTAACCGCTTCAGCCCCGGAAGAGTTTACCCTGTTCCTGACCAGAGCACTTTTTGCGATTCGGCACTGTGTCGCTTTAACTGACAATTGCGCGGTGGTATGACTTTCTTTTGGTGGTATTTGATCACCTCTGCGGTTTTTATTTATTGCGCTATAAACACAAAAAGAGCAACAATTTTGAAAAAAAATCTATTTTTTACTTTTTTTGCTACAATAAATATCCCCCAAAAATATATAAAAAAAGTTTTTTTTCCTCAGTTTAGACAGATACGTATTCTTTTACATATGTTTGGTAAAAAAAATTGCAATAAGCGTATATTGATTGGTTTTCGCAAAAGTTATAGTGTCTACAAAATAGGGGATAGATTTATGGCATTTTTATTATTATTTTTTTTTTTACTAGTAATGGCAGCGGTCTGCGGTTTTTATCGTGACCACGACATTATAGCCGGCAGCAGGAGATCTCTGTCATGTCACTAGGCAGAACGGGGAAATGCCTAGTTCTTCTACTTCGTGACACGATTGCAGGACCGCCATGGACATCGAGTCAGCGGGACCTGCGGGCACGGTCATTCTGTACCTGGCGCACGCACCCACTAGCCCGACTAGTTAAAGGAGATACGTCCATTTGCCCACCGCTGCCATTCGGTCGGCAATTGGTTAATAAAAAATAAAAAATTACACAATTGTATACAGTATATATATATATATATATATATATATATATATATATATATATATATACATATAAACATATACATATATTTATATATATATATGTGTGTGTGTGTGTGTGCGTATATATATATATATATACACACACACAAAACTGAAAAAGTATTTGCTCCCTTCCTGATTTTTTATTTTTTTGCATATTTGTCACACTTAAATGATTCAGTTCACCAAACAAATTTTAATACTACACAACGTTAACCTGAGTAAATACAAAATGCAGTTTTTAAATGATGATTTATTTTATTAACCGCTTCCGTATCGCCCCACGCATATGTACTACGTCAGGGCGACCCTTCAGCATAAAATCACTTACCTGTATGAGATTTAATTTTCTGGGTCTGGGGCCACTGATGACCCGCTCCCACTGTGATTGGACACAGAGGGAGACAATCAGCGGGTCCGTCGGAATCGATGTCTGCCAGGGCCCGCTGATCGTTCCCAAGGCAGACAGACCGGTAGAATGTAAACAAGGCAAATCGCTGTTCTGTGACAGGAGAAGACAGAGATCTTGTGTTTCTGCTGAGCCGAAACACGCCTCTCTGTCTTCTTACAGAACCAGCACCTCCCCCCCACACAGTTAGTAATCACTCCCAGGGAACACATTTAACCCTTTGATTGTCACTGATGTTAACCCCTTCCCCTCCAGTGCCATTAGTACAGTGACAGCCACTCATACGCATATCAAGGTGGGTGGTGTTGGGCCTCCGAAACATGTTTGGTTCCTCATTTCATCTTCTACCTAACCTTATATAGGCATAATATTGTATGTGGACTATTACATCATGGTGTGTCGCATCTATCCCAGATCCATTGTTTTAGGCAAAGTTCAGAGGCAGATTTGAGACGGCAAGATAAATAATTACTGCCTCAGAGAATGGAAGTCTCAACCTTCATAACATGTCAGTCACAAAGCAAGAAATGTTTAACAAGTACACGGTGGCCACTAGAACAGAACTGCTGTAAGAGCACCTATTCTTTTTTAGACTGCAGTGTGTCTTACATTGGCCCAAGCTTGAATTTAGGTTTAAGCCCTTGAAGAGGTGATGGTGCCCCCCCCCCCCGAAACAAGTTGGATTAATTTCTTCGTCTATCTGACCTTATATGGGCATAACATTGTAGCTGGACTATTACCTTGTGGTGTGGCACATCTCAGTCTAAGCCCTTGAAGAGGTGATGGTGGCCCCCCGAAACATGCTGGATTCATCTCTTCTTCTATCTGACCTTATATGGGCATAAAATTGTAGCTGGACTATTGCCTTGTGGTGTGGCACATCCGTTCATTATTTAAGGTAGATTTCAGAGGTGATTTTAGGTAAACTTGTCGAAGCTGCTAGAGAAATAATTACTGCCTCAGAGAATGGAAGTCTCAACCTTCATAATATCTCAGTCTAAGCCCTCAAAGAGGTGATGGTGGGCCCCTCGAAACGTGTTGGATTCATTTCTTCTTCTATCTGACCTTATATGGGCATAGAAGTGTAGCTGGACTATTACCTTGTGGTGTGGCACATCTGTCCATTATTTTAGGTAGATTTCAGAGGTGATTTTAGGCAAACTTGTCGAAGCTGCCAGAGAAATAATTACTACCTGTCAGAAACCATGAATCAGACCAAGACAGAAGTACAATCAAATCACATTTGTTTATTAAATAAAAAATAAAAAGGTAAATAGAAAAGGTGTAGTCAAAGCATAGCCAGAGTCCAGTAACCGGATCGAGTAGTCAGCCAGTCCAGAGTTCAATAACCAGATCGGGTAGTCAGCCAGGCCAGAAGTCAGGGATCCAAGTAGAGCAACAGCAAGCAGGTTAAAGCGGAGGTCCACCCTAAAATGGACCTTCCGCTCATCGGAATCCTCCCCCCCTCCGGCGCCACAATTGGCACCTTTCAGGGGGGAGGGGGGTGCAGTTACCTGGATAATCCAGGTAACTGCACCCACTTCCGGGATAGCTCTCTGTGGAAAGGGGCGTAGATTACGCCCCTTTCCGCAAGTGCCCGTCCCCTTCCGCAAGTGCCCCGCTGCCTGCTGGGAAACACACAGATCCCAGAGACAGCGGGGACCATCCTTATTGCGCAGCGTGACTCGCGCATGCGCAGTAGGGAACCAGGAAATGAAGCCGAAAGGCTCCATTTCCTGATTCCTATACCCAAGATGGCGGCGGCAGCACCCGAGTGACGATCTAGAGATCGGCTTCGGGTGCCGACATCGCGGGCGCGCTGGACAGGTAAGTGTCACTATTTTAAAAGTCAGCAGCTGCAGTATTTGTAGCTGCTGGCTTTTAAAAAAAAAAAAAAAAACGCAGAGTCCCGGCGGACTCCCGCTTTAAGGAGCCAGAAGGGATGTCAGCGATCCAGTCTTTGAACAGAACCGCAGGAGATGGTTTCTTGTGATGTGCCCAAGGCGAAGGCAGAGATGAAGTGAGCTGGATAGCTTTAAGCAGGCAGGTCAGACGAGCTGGAAAAGGAACAGCTGGTAACTGTGGAGAGAGATGGGAGCTGGCAATGATCCGACAGCTGAGCGGCCAGCCCAGAGAAGGAAGGGCTAAGCCAGCTCTGACACTACCTCAGATAATGGAACTCTCAACCTTCATAACATCTCAGTCTAAGCCCTCGAAGAGGTGATGGTGGGCCCCCCCCCCCCGAAACGTGTTGGATTAATTTCTTCTTCTATCTGACCTTATATAGGCATAAAATTGTAGCTGGACTATTACCTTGTGGTGTGGCACATCCGTCCATTATTTTAGGTAGATTTCAGAGGCATTATTTTCGGCAAACTTGTCGAAGCTGCTAGAGAAATAATTACCGCCTCAGAGAATGGAAGTCTCAATCTTCCTAATAACTCAATCCCAAAGCGGAGGGGGGGGAGCCACTGACAGGACCGGGAAAATGTTTTACAGGTGCACAGTGGCCGGTGTAACCGCCGCAAGAGCACTTTATTCTTTCCAGACCGCCGTTCGTCTTCTTCTTTTTTTTTTTTTTCACAATTTCCGCGCCGCAAACAGATCTTTAAATATTGCCCGTCTCCCACCCATTCATTGTATGAAGCAAATTCATTATTAATGATCTGATGGCTTTTGTTCAGCATATTTAAGACGGCGGTAAATCCTTCACGTTGTGTATAAATTTACAGGGGCCTCAGCCGCACTATTTTGCTCTCAGCAAAATTGATTAACGCAGTTTGTTGGAAGTCAGCGGCTGGCGAGGTACAGAATGTATCACCCCCCCCCCCCCCCACCTTTGTCCCGGCAGATATATATTTTTTGAGCGCGCCCTTAAAAAAGCAAAAAAAAAGAGCCCCGCGGACAGAGAATAATGGTGCAAGAGCGGGCGGATGGGAAATGCAATGGTCAAGCGAGCTTCCAGGGTTTATCAACTTGTATTAACATGATGGAAATATGAATACTTATATCTTATCTCAGGTACTCTTTATAACAACATTAATCATTTAGCGCAATATATATTTTTCATGTCAGCGGGATTCTAGGGGGGGAAGATTGCCTTTTCCAGAGGAGAGCGTCTTGCAGATAAGTGAGAGCTTGTACAGTATACAGTTGCTGTTCTCCAAGATACAGGATCTCAATGATTAATACATATCGCTGATTAAAAACATCCTTGCACTCGGAGAGAGGAATACGCTTTCAGGAACGACATTTAGCGTCGGAGCAGATAAGTGAGGGGACATTACCATAGATAGTTGCGGTTGCGGAGTGTAAGGGATGGTCTGCTTCTGCCGAGATCTTACATCAATGTCGGGGAGGGAGGAAAGGTCACGGGCCAGGAAGGAAGTAGCTTGTTGGATTCGGAGATAATTCGAGACGCTGAACTTTCTAAAAACTTTTTTTTTTTATCAAAGTACCTGTAAGAAGGCAGCGGGCAGAGCGACGAGCAGAGTCCATGGAAAAGCAGCCTTTCTCAGCCAGGGTCCCGTCAACCACTTCAGTACCGGGCACTTTCCAATTTTCAGCTCTCAGTGTCGCGGCCATGCAACACTGTGCCCATATGACCTTTTTATCATTTTTTTTTAAACACATAGAGCTTTCTTTTAGTGGTATGTATATTCACCACTGAGTATTTTATATTTTGCTAAACAAACAAAAAAGACTGAAAATGTTTTTTAAAAAAAACATTTTATTCGATTTTGTAATAAAATTTTGCAAATTAGTAAAGGCTGCACTAATGTGCACTGATGAGGGAGCACTGATGGGCAATGATGAAGCTGCACTGATGGAAACTGAACAGGCTGCACTGATGGGCTCTGATGAGGCTGCTCTGATGGGCACTGAGGAGGTTTCACTAATAGGCACTGATGAGGCAGCACTGATGGGCACTGATAAGCTGTACTGTTGGGCATTGATGAGGCTGCACTGATGGGAATTGATGAGGCTGCATTGATGGGCACTGATGAGGTTGCACTGATAGGCACTGCTAAGGCTGCACTGATGGGCATTGATGAGGCTGCTCTGATGGGCACTGAGGAGGTTGCACCGATGGGCAATGAGGGGTCTGCACTGATGAGGCTGCTCTGATGGGCACTGAGGAGGTTTCAATGAGGAGGTAGGCACTGATGAGGCAGCACTGATGGGCATTGATGAGGCAGCACTGATGGACACTGATAAGCTGCACTGATGGGCATTGATGAGGCTGCACTCTTGAGGCTGCTCTGATGGGCACTGAGGAGGTTGCACTGATGGACACTGATGAGGCTGCTCTGATGGACACTGAGGGGGCTGCACTGATTGGCACTGATGAGGCTGCACTGATAGGCACTGATGAGGCTGATCTGATGGGCACTGGGGAGTATTCACTAATAGGCACTGATGGGCACTGATAAGCTGTATTGATGGGCATTGATGAGGCTGCACTCGTGATGCTGCACTGATGGGCAATGATGAAGCTGCACTAATGGACACTGATGAGGCTGCACTGATGGGCACTGATGAGGCTGTTCTGATGGGTACTGAGGAAGTTTCACTGATAGGCACTAATGGGGCAGCACTGATGGGCATTGATGAGGCGGCACTGATGGACACTGATAAGCTGCACTGATGGGCATTGATGAGGCTGCACTCTTGAGGTTGCTCCGATGGGCATTGAGGAGGTTGCACTGATGTGCACTGATGAGGCTGCTCCGATAGGCACTGAGGAAGCTGCACTGATGGGCACTGATGAGGCTGCACTTATGAGAACTGAGGAGGCTGCACTGATGGGCACTGATGAGGCTGCACTGATGGGCACTGAGGAGGTTTCACTGGTAGGCTCTGATAGGCTGCACTGATGGGCACTGATAAGGCAGCACTGATGGGTGGCATTGATGGTCACTGATGGGCAGCACTGATGGGCACTAATTGGCTGCACAGATGGGCACTGATTGGCAGCACTGATAAGCTGCACTAATGGACACTGATTGGCACTGATGGGACTGCACTGATTATCGGTATAAACAATATACTGACAGCCATCCCCACACAGAAACAGTGCACGAGGAAAGGACTGCTGATAACCAACAAGTCTCTTTACATGTAATCAGCTGTGGTTGGACACAGCTAATCACATGGTAAAGGGCCACTGTGATTAGCCCTTTACTGTGATCTGTGATCAGCTGTGCCCAAAGGAGAAGAAGCAGGCTCTCTATGGCACACAAGAAAAGCAAAGAAAAAGCACCTCTAAGTGCAGATCGTCAAGAGAATTTATTACAATAAAATGCCAAATAGCAACTTACAAGCTGAAGTGTAAGATAAGGTAATGAGTGTGGAATCGCCAGCCGAATTAGAAGGGAGTTTTTATGTAATACCCCATACCCCCCAACATTTTGAGATGGGAATGAGGGACAACTACTAACAAATGTATGCAGGCATAGGACACGCCCCCTGCCACACCCCCCTAAAGGAGAATTAACCAAAAAAAAAGGTTAATTAAATCCACAAGGACTTTTTTTTTACCACTCCTATTCCTTTATATTGGCTTTTAAAATTTACAAACGCAGCAATTTAGAAATCGGATGAAAGGTTTAGCGCTGGGGAAACACTTTGAAAGATAAAAAGTGCATTTTATATACAACTATATAGATCAGACCAGAATGAGGGGGAAAGAGGGACAGAGGGACATTGCTCCAAATCAGGGACAGTCCCTCCAAATCAGGGACAGTTGGGAGCTATGATACGCTATTGTTCTTTGTTCACCTACTATCTCATAATTAGGCCAGGCAGCATGTAAATCTACTCATTAAAGGTCAATGGGCTGTTGATTGCATTAAAAAAGGATTTGCATTCCCACACAAGTCTTTGGGGAATCCAAAACCCACCTGAAGCAGGTCAAATGCATCTCAGAAGGAGGTCAACCGCAGGCCAAATGGATCCTGAATGATTTCAGAAGCATTTTAAACTGATGCTATTGACCCTAGTCCAAAGCCCTTTGCCAGGTAGCATCAAAATCTGGTTGGTCATTGGTCACTTTCTGGGCTTGTGTCAATTGGATTTCGATTGCATTCACCACTTCCAGACAGCCCACCGCGTGTATATACTTTGCTACTTTGACGTTATATACTGTTGTTATGGCAGAAGATAGCTGCCATAACCCCGGTATATTTAAACACAGCGAGCGAACCTCTTTCATTGAGGGAACCATGAATGCCAACATGTACTGTGACATACTGAAGCAGAGCATGGTCCCCTCCCTTCAGAGACTGGACCGCAGGGCAGCATTCCAACATGATAACCACCCCAAATACACCTCCAAGACCACCACTGCCTTGCTAAAGTAGCTGAGGGTAAAGGTGATGGACTGGCCAAGCATGTCTCCAGACCTAAACCCTATTGATCATCTGTGGGACATCCTCAAATGGATGGTGGAGGAGCGCAAGGTCTCCAACATCCACCAGCTCTATGATGTCATCATGGAGGAGGGGAAGAGGACTCCAGGGGCAACCTGTGAAGCTCTGGTGAACTCCATACCCAAGAGGGTTAAGGCAGTGCTGGAAAATAATGGTGGCCACACAAAATATTGTCACTTTGGGCCCAATTTGGACACCTGTCCCGTTAAACCGCTGTATGGTCTTGGCCACCATGTTGCAGCTCATTTTCAGGGTCTTGGCAATCTTCTTATAGCCTAGGCCACCTTTATGTAGAGCAACAATTCTTTTTTTTCAGATCCTCAGAGAGTTCTTTGCCATGAGGTGCCATGTTGAACTTCCAGTGACCAGCATGAGAGAGTGAGAGTGATAACACCAAATTTAACACACCTGCTCCCCAGTCACACCTGAGACCTTGTAACACTAACGAGTCACATGACACCGGGGGAGGGAATAATTGGGCCCAATTTGGACATTTCCACTTAGGGGTGTACTCACTTTTGTTGCCAGCGGTTTAGACATTAATGGCTGTGTGTTGAGTTATTTTAAGGGGACAGCAAATTGACATTGTTATATAAGAGCGAGTCAATTTTTTATTAAATCAACCCCTAATGCCGCGTACACACGACCGGACTTTTCGACAGCAAAGGTCAGACGGAACGAATCCGTCTGACAATTCGCTTGTGTGTGGGCTCCATCGGACCTTTGCTGTCCAAAAATCTGACGGACTTTAGAAATAGAGCATGTTTCACATTTTTTCTGCCGGAACTACGCCGGACCCACTTCCTATGGAGAAATCCGCTCGTCCGTATGCTAGTTCGACGGACGAAAACCGGCGCTAGGGCAACTATTGGCTACTGGCTATGAACTTTCTTATTCTGGTCCGGTCGTACGTCATCACGTTAGAATCCGTCGGACTTTGGTGTGATTGTGTGTGGCCAAGTCCGTTCATTCGGAAAGTCCGTTGGAACTCCGCCGAAAGTCCGTTGGTAAGACCGTTGGACCTAGTCTGCCGGAAAGCCCCCGGTCGTATGTACGCGGCATAAGTGTCAGTTTAAAGGCAAGAATAAATGTAGAGTATATAAAAAGCCTAGCGGATACAGCAAAACGTTTGTTTGTTGAATTTGTGGCACAGAGAAACCGTTTTGTTGAAAACTATTGGAGAAATAAACCCAGAATGAACAGGGTGCATGTAACCTGAATCTACAAACGATCACTTGCAGGCTCCTTCCGTAGATTGCGATCGTGTTACGATATGTCTTCGCCACAAGTGGCAAGCGTAGAGAGGGATGTGTAAATGGGATGACTATAAGGATAACGAGCGAAGCGTACATCTATGGTCATAGCCAGTTACACCTTAACAATCCATCACAAGCATTTATTTCTATTTTGGCCTACACAATTCCTTTATCCTTCTCTGTCTCTCCTTCTTGGAGCAGGAATGAGGAACAGGCTGTCCCCGTCCTTTGGCTGCCGCGTTATTTGTAGAATCTGGGTTGCAGTGGCCCCAGCTAATAGTCACGGAGCTATGCATCATTTGTCTGCAAACAAATCTGCTTCACGAGGCCCACAGAAAATAAATCACTGACTCAAGAATTCCGATCAATCTCAATGCAAAATATCCCTATTCCTTTGAAATATTTGACGTCGTTCTAAGTGTATTCTGGCCTCAGCTGTAATCTTTGTGTTTTTTATTTGTTTGTTTTTTGACTGCGCAGGAAATACTTCTAAAAGGAAACATGATAATATTAGTCATGCTAAGCCGCTGACTTTATTACCCCGAGTCACTGACCCCGGGGCGTGTGTACAGATTAGGAGCACCAACAGCAAAGTCTAAACGGTGTAGTACTCAGGGCCGTTTTTAAGGCAGGGCAAAAGGGACAGCTGCCCTGGGCCCAGTCATTGTTTTGGTGCCTCATACTTGCCAACTATCCCAGTTTAAATTTCCTTGTCTCTTGCTGTGTCCTGATATCTCAGTGTGAAGTGCTGCTACTAATGCTGCCCAGCTCTGTTGTGTACAGATGACTCACCTGCAGACCCTGTGTTTACATGTAAATAACTGGCATTTATATGTAAATAGCTGAATAGATATGTAAATAAAAGCGGCATCCATATGTATAGCATGACCCCTGGAGTGAGGAGATGATGTGCTGTAACCTCTAGCAACGAATCAGTGAGCAGTATTACTGTACAGTAATCTCCACAAGCAGAAATCATGTGCTGTAACCTCTAGCAACTAATCAGTGAGCTGTAATGTGTGCTGTAACCTCTAGCAACCAGTCAGTGAGCGGTAATGATACACTGTAACCTCTGGCGACCAATCATAATAGCTGCCTGGTCTGATTCAATAAACTGATTTTGAGTCTAGCTGCTATTTATTGTATGTCTCAGAGCAGGTGGAGAGCAAAACTGCATGGGGGAGGGGCCCAAGAAAAGTTTTGCCCAGGGTCCAATCAATATTAATGACGGCCCTGGTAGTACTTACCTCTACAAGAGGCCG
The DNA here is from genome assembly GCF_037356315.1 of Lithobates pipiens. NCBI lineage: Eukaryota > Metazoa > Chordata > Amphibia > Anura > Ranidae > Lithobates > Lithobates pipiens. Next base: position 12,541,107 of record NW_027507686.1, on the reverse strand, counting down.
CTGATGCTTGTCAGCCGTCAGAGAGATTGTGCCAGCTGTAAAAAATGTGCACGTGCATAGGAACTTGCGCACGCGGCATGCACGTGGTCTAAAGGGCGCGTCCACCACAGATACTGGCACTTAGTGGACTATTAAACCTGGGCCCGGCATGGGATCATTGCTGGATGGTCTTTCAGCTCGTATCTGTTATACTTGATCCTGACTCTGTTATTGACCCGGCTTTCATCTGACCTGCCTCTCCTTGAGCTGTGGCTTATTGACCTCCCATCCGATGGTTCCTTCACAGTTCCAGATCCAACACCCCTTGGCAGAGCCAGTGGCATGACAACAATGATCTTTTTATTGGATCTCTTCAGCTCCTCCACAGTTACTATGGGCCTCTTGGTTGCTTCTCTGATGAATGCTCTCCTTGCCCGGCTGGTCAGTTTAGGGGGATGGCCATGTCTCTCTGGTAGGTTTGCAGTTGTGCCATACTCTTTCCATTTTCGGATGGTGGATTGAACAGAGCTCCGTGAGATGTTCAACGCTTGGTATATGTTTTCATAACCTGAACCTGCTTTAAACTTCTCTACAACTTTATTCCTGACCTGTCTGCCGTGTTCCTTGGCCTTAATGATGCTGTTTCCTCACTAAGGTTCTCTAACAAATCTCTGTGGACTTCACAGAACAGCTGCAGTTATACTGAGATGCAATCACATACAAGTGGACTCCATTTACTAATCAGGTGACTTCTGAAGGCATTTGGTTCCACTAGATTTTAGTCAGGGGTATCAGAGTAATGAGGGCTGAATATAAATGCCCCCCCACACTTTTGAGATATTTCTTTTGTAAAAAATTTTGAAAACCATTTATCATTTCCCTTCCACTTCACAATTATGTGCCACTTTGTGTTGGTCTATCACATAAAATCCCAATAAAATACATTTACGTTTTTGGCTGTAACATGACAAAATGTGGAACATTACAAGGGGTATGAATACTTTTTCAAGGCACCGTATCTGTATAGATGATATGCTGTATGTATATTTATACACTTTTTGTATTTTTCTATTTTATTTCGTTGGTTGTTATCTACTTTACAGAATGTATCCATTGCATTGTTCAAAAGAATCCCCCTGAAGAAGACTTAACAAGTTGAAACGAGTAGGAGTCCCGCTTGGGTTTCAGTGCTTTTGTGATGGATGGAGACCTCTCTGTTCTTGTTCTCCATACACAATATCTATTGTCTGTATGAAGTTGTATCAACATATTGGTTTTTAACCTATTATATAATAAACTTTGCATTTTATCATATCAATGGTTCTTACCGATGCCTTCAAAATCCCTCCTATAGTTTTTGCTCCTTCTAATTTTTCCCTGGATGTGGCACTAATAATAGGCACTTCTGATAGATTTGATTTGCAAGGTTTGATCTAGGTCAGTGCCAGGGTTAGTGTTTGGGTCAAGGTCAGGGTCAGGGTCAAAGCTCAAGGTCAGGGTCAGTGTATTTTGGGCAAGATTTTTTTATTATTAATAATTAGTATCAGTATCCTTGTGTTTTAGGTAGGACAAAAAAAAACGGCAAAATGCGTACTATTGATTGTGGGCTGTACTACGAGTACAAACAACAACTAACATACACATATGTGGTATCGCTGCGATCGTCAATAGCAGGAGAATTTGGTGGTAGGGTATGGTAGTAACAATAAATATAAAGCTACATTTTTTTTTATGTTTTTTTTCTCTTTTACTATTTTGGGGCAGTTTGTGTTTGATGATAACAAAAAAATCAGGAGATGTCCATTACCATTTACCACCAAATTAAAGCCCAATTTGTTCTAAAAAAAAAAAAAAGATATAATCCACCTGGATGCACAAAACATTTTTAATAAAATAAAAAATAGGCAAAGGGCAGGCATGACTAAGCCAGCAGGGTAGTACAGCAGTCAGTGGGTTAATGGTAAAGTGGTCAGTAGTCGGTAAGTAGCTGTTGGCATTGATTGGTGTAGGTAATGCTAGGGAGGGGAAAAGACTGTGGGGAGGTGGGGGTCACGAAGCCTGAGGGGCAATTTGAGACAGGCGGACAACGAAGAAGCTTTCCACCCTCGCGCCCTGTGGATGTTGGACTTGTTGGGTTGGTTGTAGTGTTATGGCGTTTGGGGTCCCTGGAGGTGTCCAAATTTTGCTGTGTAAGATCAGAGTAAGGACCCGTTTATGGTATGGCGTACTATGGTTAATCCCAGTGAACTGTGGTTTTAACGGGATTTGTGGAGATGGGGGTGTCAGCGGGAAAATTTGGTATTGTCCTCAAGCCGGTGTTCTGGGGCTGAAGACCTTCAAGTGGTTCCACAGATAGAAAGTTTGTGTTGGTTTCGGTAATGCCTCCAAGGATCGGCAACCTGGGGGGGTCATTATTGTTATTATTCTATATTTGTGCTCTAAGGAAAGTCGATATGTTCTTTATTGTTAATAAATGGCTGCTACTGCCCATTTTGCTCCAAAAGTTTGTCAGTCGTAAAATTTTAGTGATAAGTGGAAAGTGGGGTTCACTGAGCTGCAGAGGTCTACAGAATGACATCTAGCACTACCACCAGGGCCATCTCAGCATCATGAACTCCCGGGCAAAGTAAGGCACTGGGCCCCCTACAAGACTGCCCCAATTTTCAAACCTACTCTCAAGAATTAAAGTTTAATTCCTCACTGTGCCCAACATTGCAGCCTCACTGTGCCAGCATTATAACCTCACTGTGCCAGCATTATAACCTCACTGTGCCAACATTGCAGCCTCACTGTGCCAGCATTATAACCTCACTGTGCCAACATTGCAGCCTCACCGTGCCCCCATTGTAGCCTCATCGTGCCCAACATTGCAGCCTCATCATGCCCAACATTGCAGCCTTACTGTGCCCAACATTGCAGGCTCACCATGCCCAACATTGCAGCCTTAACATGCCCAACATTGCAGGCTCACCATGCCCAACAATGTAGCCTTTACTGTGCCAAAATTGCAGCCTCACCGTGCCCCCATTGCAGCCTCACTGTGCCAACATTATAGCCTCACTGTACTAACATTGAAGCCTCCCTGTACCCAACATTGCAGCCTCATCATGCCCAACATTGCAGCCTCACCGTGCCCAACATTGCAGCCTCACCACGCCCAACAATGTAGCCTCACTGTGCCAACATTGCAGCCTAACCATGCCCCCATTGCAGCCTCACCATGCACAACATTGCAGCCCCACTGTGCCCTCATTGCAGCCTCACCATGCCCAAAAATGCAGCCTCACTGTGCCAACATTATAGCCTCACCATGCCCCCATTGCAGCCTCACCGTGCCCCCATTGCAGCCTCACCATACCCCCATTGCAGCCTCACAGTGCCCCTTGCAGTCTCACTGTGCCAACATTGCAGCATCAATGTGCCCCCATTGCAGCCTCACTGTGCCCCATTGCAGCCTCACTGTGGCGCAATTGCAGCCTCATTGTGCCCTTTGCAGCCTCACTGTGCCAACATTGCAGCATCAATGTGCCCCCATTGCAGCCTGACTGTGCACCTTTCAGCCTCACTGTGCCCCCATTGCAGCCTCACTGTGCCAACATTGCAGCATCAATGTGCCCCCATTGCAGCCTGACTGTGCACCTTGATGCCTCACTGTGCCCCCATTGCAGCCTCACTGTGCCCCCATTGCTGCCTCACTGTGCACCTTGCACTCTCACTGTGCCCCCATTGCAGCCTCACTGTGCCCCCATTGCAGCCTGACTGTGCACCTTGCAGCCTCACTGTGCCCCCATTGCAGCCTCACTGTGCCCCCATTGCAGCCTCACTGTGCCCCCATTGCAGCCTCACTGTGCCCCCATTGCAGCCTCTCTGTGCCCCCATCGCAGCCTCACTGTGGAAGAGGAAGGAAGAGGAGAGACGGAGATCACAGAGCGCGAATAGCATGCTGTTACAGCTTACATGAACTTGCTTCCGCTCTGCTCACTGTCACACACAGCCCCGCCTCCTCTGAACCTCCGTGCCTATGATAGACAGAACACATCCCAGCATTGGACCCGCATACTGTCTATGACAGGTGCAGGGTTAGGAGGAGGCGGGGCTGTGTGTGACGGCGAGCAGAGCGGAGGCAGTTCCAATATCTTCGCTCTAGATCCGACCGGCCCTGATGGGGCCCCATGCGCATCTGGGGCTCCTGGGCTGTGCCCAGGTGTGCCCGCTCTGAAAGACGACCTTGATTACCTCTGGTATGCCTTAGTCGTGTCAAAGTTGCAAAATTGTGCTTAGGCATTAAGATTTGTTTTACACGTACAAGGGGTTAAGAAAGGCTGCCCTAAACAAGGTGCATATGGGCAGGGCAGTTCACAGAACAATAGAATTCAAAATTAGATCAAGCACACTTACTGGGTAGTCAGCACAAAAAAGTCTAAACACCTGGCGCCGCTCGCGCATGCGTGCAGCCACAGCCGGGTGCCCACAGTAAGAATGCCGGCGCTGCGAGTGGAATGGGGAACGAGGGGGACTTAGTTCCCCCGCATCGCTGCACTCTGGGACAGGTAAGTGTCCGATTATTAACTGGTTCCCGACCGGCGCACGCCGATGTACGTCAGCAGAATGGCACGGGCAGGCATATTAGCGTACAGGTACGTCCAATCTTTAATGCCGCCCTGCCATCGCGAGTACGCCGCCGGTCAGGACCCCCATTAGTCCGGTCGCGGGTCCCGTGGACTCAATCGCCGCAGGCATACCCGCGATCGTCTCACGGGGCGGCTGAATGGAGAAATGCCGTTGTAAACAGCATTTCCCCATTCTGCCTAGCAACTAGTGACACCGATCTCTGCTTCATGTGATTGGAGCAGAGATCAGTGTTCACTAAATGAAAGCCCAGCCCCCAACAGTTAGTAACACACCCCTAGGAACACTTAACCCCTACACTGCCACCCACTGGTTAACCCCTTCACTGCCAGTGTTATTTACACAGGAATCACTGCATTTATATAGCACTGATTGCTGTATAAATGACAATGGTCCCAAAAATGTGTCAAAAATGTCCGATGTGTCCGCCACAATGTCACAGTCACAATAAAAATCGCTGATCGCCGCCATTACTAGTAAAAAAAAAATTATTAATAAAAATGCCATAAAACTATCCCCTATTTTGTAAAACGCTATAACAAACCGATCAATAATCGCTTATTGCGATTTTTTTTTACCAAAAATATGTAGAAGAATGCGTATCGGCCTAAACTGAGGGAAAAAAAAATTTTTTTATATATTTTTGGGGGATATTTATTATAACAAAAATTTAAAAATAATGCGTTTTTTTTTTCAAAATTGTCGCTCTATTTTTGTTTATAGCGCAAAAAATAAAAACCGCAGAGGTGATGAAATACCACCAAAAGAAAGCTCTATTTGTGGGGAAAAAAAGGACGCCAATTTTGTTTGGGAGCCACGTCGCACGACCGCGCAATTTTCAGTTAGAGCGACGCAGTGCCGAATCGCAAAAAAAGCGGTCTGGTCTTTGACCAGCGAAATGGTCCCGGGGCTGAAGTGGTTAAAAGTCAGCAGCTGCAGTATTTGTAGCTGCTGACTTTTAATTTTTTTAATTTTTTTTTTAGGGGGCACCCCGCTTTAATGAGTGGTATACTTAGACCAGGCAGAGGGAGGAGACATTATGACGGAGACCCCGCACAATAGTTGTGTTATGTGACCCGTCCCGAGGTAGTGAGAAGCACTCGTCTGAAGCTGCGTCGTTGCTGGCAGGAAATGTCACTTTGGAAAGGGGAAATGAACACGTTCCATATGCCAGCTGTGATCTCACACGTGTTCAGGCTCAAAGGTGGAGTTTCACTTTAGCCTGAGGAAGGACAAAGGAGACACAAGAAAAGCCCCGAGAGTGACAAGTGCCAGGAACATGGTGGAGAATATTTATTAATTCATGGGATCAGCCTACAGCGGTTCTTTCTTGGCATGTACACGGCGCATTTACATGGAACTGAGCCTGGCAGAGAGCCGACTACAGGCACTAAATGGTTGAATATAGCGGAAAGTAATAAATATGGAATGTGCTCTACAGACACCTACCCCCTTGTACTGGTAAGCTTATAGGACACAATAGGAAAAAAAATGGCAGATTGTCTTTTTAGAAATCAACACACAGTATCTCACAAAAGTGAGTACACCCCTCACATTATGTGAATATTTTCTTCTCTCTTTTCATGTGACAACACTGAAGAAATGACACTTGTCTACAATGTAAAGTAGTGAGTGTACAGCTTGTATAACAGTGTAAATTTCCTGTCCCCCTCAAAATAACGCAACACACAGCCATAAGACCCCTTTCACACTGGGGCGTTTTTCAGGCGTTTTTCAGGCGCTTTAGCGTTAAAAGAGCGCCTGTAAAGCGCTTGAAAGAAGCCTCATCTGCAGTCCCAATGTGTAAGCCCCGAGTGCTTTAAGAGCCCTTTCACAATGTCAGAGTCCGAAAAACGCTTGTAAAGCGCCGCTTAAACTAGCAGCGCTTTACCAGCGTTTTTTGAGCGTTATTGGGGGCGCTTTTAACCCCTGCTAGTGGCCAAATAAAGGGTTAAAAGCGCCCACAAAACGATGCTGCCAATAGCGATTTTCAGGCGCTTTTCAGGCGCTTCCCACTGATTTCAATGAGAAGGGGCGCTTTAGGAGCGCTGTATATACCGCTCCAAAAGCGCTGCAAAGAAGCTGCCTGCAGGACTTTTTTTGACACCCCTCCAGCACAGCGCCTCAGTGTGAAAGCACTCGGGGCTTTTACATTGGGATTGCAGTTGCAGCTTCTTTCAAGCGCTTTACAAGCACTTTTTTTAATGCTAAATTGCCTGAAAAACACCCGAAAAACGCCCCAGTGTGAAAGG
>NW_027507686.1:12461747-12529247 GCF_037356315.1 Lithobates pipiens | reverse complement strand
ACTAATGGTAAATAGACTGTTCACTCTGCAACAGCAGTTGCACCAGAGCTTAGCAAATGAGGGGAAGCTTTTAAATGTTCATGGCATTTGATTGGGTATCCTTTGCAAAATGAAGCTTCATCTCATTTACTTAGCGCTGGAGCAACTGCACTTGCTGAGGGCAACATCACTTACAAAGTGCATACTGTAGTATATTTGCCTTTAGTAAATCCACCCCTTTGATGTAACATACACATACTGTACAGTTCAGTGCAGAAGTGCTTTATACAGCAAGTATTTAACAAAACAAGCCCCCCGCTTGTCCAAACCACTAACTAATCTAATGGATTCCTCAAACAGACAGCACATGTACCTTTTTAGTGTTCTGTCAACACTCAGCCTTTTCACCTAGCAGCAGGCTCCCACAGAAGAGAGAGGTGGCTATTAGTATCAGCCGGATTACATAGATAAAGGCCTGTCGACAGCTGAGACTGATGATGAGGCCTGGCTACCAGGTAACCAGACTCCTACCTAGGAATCTGCGTCCCCAACCCAAACCTAACCCAGGTCTAACACTAACCCAGCTGTAAATCTAATCCAAAACCCTAACTCAACCCTTTTTCTTACTCTAAACCCAAGCACCTAACTCAAATCCAACCCCCACTCCAAACCCTGTAGCTAACCCTAATTCCAACTGAGATTCCTAACCAAAAACTAACTGTAACTGTAATCTTAAACATAACTTCTGATGTTGGCCTACAACCCAAACTTAACCTAGGTGTAATCACTAACTCAACTGTAATCCCAATTTCGATCCCTAATCTGACCCTATCCAAACCTAAATAATAAACACTGCCCTATCCCTAACCAAAATCCCCAATCCAGCCCTATCCCTAACTGTAATCACTGACCAAACCTACATCAGACCCATCCCTAAATTCTAACCCTATCCCCAACCCTAATGACCAACCCCAACCCACTAACTCTAACCGATCCCTAATTTTAATCTAAATCCCTAACCAAATACTAACTGTAGTCTTAAACCTAATTTCTAATGTGACCCCCTTAACCAAACGAAACCCAGGTCTAACACTAACCCAATAGTGGTCCTGTCCAAAATCCTTAACCCAACCCTATCCCTACCCCAGCTCCCTAATCCAACCATATTCCAAACTTAATTATTAACCCCAACTCTCTAACACTAACCCAACCCTAACCCTAATGACCAACCCCAACCCACTAACTCTAACCAATCCCTAATTTTAATTTAAATCCCTAACCAAATACTAACTGTAGTCTTAAACCTAATTTCTAATGTGACCCCCTAAACCAAATGAAACCCAGGTCTAACACTAACCCAATAGTGGTCCTGTCCAAAATCCTTAACCCAACCCTATCCCTACCCCAGCTCCCTAATCCAAACATATTCCAAACTTAATTATTAACCCCAACTCTCTAACACTAACCCAACCCTAACTTCTACCCCTAATCACTAACCCCAGCTGCCTAATTCTAACTGAACCCTAATCCTAAATCAAATCACTAACTCAGATCCTAAACCTAGCTCCTAGTGTTAGCTCCGAACCCAAATTCAATCATAACCAAAATCCTTAACCCAACTTTATCCTTAACCCAAATCCTTAATCCAACCCTATCACTAGCCCCAGCCCCCTAACTCTAACCCAACCTTAAGTCCTAACTCTACTGTTAACCGTAATCTCTAACCCCAACCCCCTAACTCTAACTCTAACCCAACCCCTTTTCCTCAAATCCCTAAGCAAATACTAACTGTAATCTTAAACCAAATTCCTAATGTTAGCCCCTAGCCCAAACCTCACCAAGGTCCAACACTAACCCAAATGTAGTCCTACTCCAAATCATTAACCCAACCCTAAACCAGAGCCCTCATCCAATCCTATTCCTAACCGCAACCAGTAACCCCAACCCCCTAAATATAACCCAACCCTAACTTCTAACCTCATCTCTAACCCTAATCACTAACCCCAACCCCCAAGCTCTAACTCAACTCTAATCCTAACTCAAATCCCTAACCAATTTCTAAGTGTCATTCTAAACGTAACTCCTAACATTAGCCCCTGACCCAAACCTAACTCAGGTCCAAAACGAACCCAACTCTATTCCTAGCCAAAATCTTGTATCCAACCCTAACCTTAACCCATATCCCTAATCCAATCTTATCCCTAACCACAATTACTAACACAAACCCCCTAACTCTAACCTAACCCTAACTTCCAACCCTATTTCTAACCCTAGACCCCTAACTCTAAGTCAGTCCTAACTCCTAACCTACCCTAATACTCCTAATCCTATTTTGCTAACCTAACCCCAACTCAAAATTCTAACCTTAAAACCTGCCAACCCAAACACAAATGTGACTAGAATACTAAGATATGTAAACATAACTTATAACCAATAATGGGGAATACATTACATTAAAATTGTCGAAAACCATTTTTTTCACCTAAAGGGTCAGAATATCCATCAAAGACATAAACAACATTGTCCACTTAGTGATCATCATACATTTAAAGCCTTCCTGACCTTCCTTTTTTTCATAAGTATAATGTGAATATGTCTTAATCCTTTCTTTTATACTTTATTGATTTTTATTACATTTACAAAACCATGTTAAAATTATTTATGTTGATATAAAATTGTCTCAAGAAAATGAATTGGCCGTCTGGAAGAAGATACAATTTAAGAAGAATGTTTTAATTGTACTGTCAGTGGTGCTATATCTGAGCTGTACGTTAACGTCAGACATGCATAGGGAGGTCATACCATTTATTTTATGTTTTAAATCCACTAGAAATGGCAGTCCGCTTGTTCATTTTTTATTTTTTTGTAAAACTAAAAATCTTTCTATAAGTACAAGTAAATTTTTCTGGTTATCATGAGGATAGATTAGAATTTTTGGTCCAGTGTGTGGCCTGTAGGGACGAGCAGAGGGATTTTGAAAATAAAAAAAACAAGAACTACTCTTTTTTATTTAATTTGGAGGGTGTTTTTTTTCAGGTGGGGGTATTTTGAGTAGTTTAATTTATTTCATAGTGTTTTTTGTATTTGTGTATTATTTGCCTTTTTTGTGTGCTTATTTGTGCAATGTTCTTTTTTGATTTTTTTTTTTTTATATATATTTTTTATTTAATTTTCTTTTTTTTATTTAAATCCACTAGAAATGGCAGTCCGCTTGTTCATTTTTTTTATTTTTTTTTGTAAAACTAAAAATCTTTCCATAAGTAAAACTTAATTTTTCTGGTTATCATGAGGATAGATTAGAATTTTTGGTCCAGTGTGTGGCCTGTAGGGACGAGCAGAGGGATTTTGAAAAAAAAATAATAATAATAATAATAATATTGCTGCAAAGTTACTGATTTCAGCACTGATTGTATTTTGTTCACCGACCTGTTTAAAATATTTTTGGAAAATAAAAAACAAGAACTACTATTTTTTATTTAATTTGGATGAATGTGTTTTTTTTCAGGTGGGGGTATTTTGAGTAGTTTAATTTATTTCATAGTGTTTTTTGTATTTGTGTATTATTTGCCTTTTTTGTGTGCTTATTTGTGCAATGTTCTTTTTTGATTATTTTTTTATATTTTTTTCTTTAATTTTAGTTTTTTTATTTAAATCCACTAGAAATGGCAGTCTGCTTGTTCATTTTTTTTTTTTTTTTTGTAAAACTAAAAATCTTTCTATAAGTAAAACTTATTTTTTTATGGTTATCATGAGGATAAATTAGAAATTTTGATCCATTGTGTGGCCAATAGTGCTTACTGAGCGATTTTATAAAATATTTTTGAGAAAAAAAAAAATCTGAACAGATTCATTTGGATGGTGTTTTTTTTTTTTCAGATGGGCGTATTTTGAATAGTTTTTTCTATTTCTTAGTGTTTTGGAAGTGTGTTTTATTTTACTTTTTTCTGTTCTATTTTGTTTTTTTATTGCTTTTTCTGGTTATCACGAGGAGAAATTAGAAATTTTGGTCCATTGTGTGACCACTTGTGATGAGCAGAGGATCTAAGGAAATAATAATATTGCTGCTACTGATTTCAGTGCTGACATTTTGTTTACTGAGCTGCTTTTATAAAATGATTCTTCCAAAAACAAAAAACAAAAAATATCTATTCTTTTTTATTTAATTTGGAGGGTGGGGGTATTTTGAGTAGTTTAATTTATTTAATTTGTGCCCTTGTTCTTTGTCCAATGTTGATTTTTTTTAGATTTTTTTTTTACTTTTTTATGCCTGTTTCTCTTTTTGGGAATAAATAAATAAATATATAAATGTTTGTTACTCCAACATTTCGTATTCCTTATATGTGCTTTCCCCTTTGACTCCAATGCATTTTGAAAAAAAGGAAACTTTATGGACTAAATTTTAGGAAAATAAAAACCCTCAATCATCGGAAGCGAGAGCAGGAGGATGACATTGTTGTGCTTCTGCTCACTCACTGTCCAATCCAGGCCTGGTGCGAGGATTTTTGACACCCTAGGCGAAACCTCATTTTTCCACCCCCCTTGGCCCTGTCCATGCATACCCCACCTTTTTAATAAATTGCTCATCAAATGCAGCCCACCAGCGCCCATCAAATGCATCCTCCCCAGCGCCCATCAAATGCATCCTCACCAGCACCCATCAAATGCATCCTCCCCAGCGCCCATCAAATGCATCCTCACCAGCGCCCATCAAATGCAGCCTCACCAGCGCCCATCAAATGTAGCCTGACCAGCACCCATCAAATGCAGCCTCCTCAGTGCCCATCAAATGCAGCCTCAACAGCACCCATCAAATTCAGCCTCACCAGCACCCATCAAATTCAGCCTCACCAGCGCCCATCAAATGCAGCCTCACCAGCGCCAATCAAATGCATCCTCCCCAGCGCCCATCAAATGAAGCCTCACCAGCAAAACAAAAGCCCATCGACACAGGCCCTAAAACTGATAATAATCACAGTATGGGCGAGCAGAAGGTTGACCTCACCTTTGTGCTGTTGCTCACTCAATCACAGGCTAGGGTGGGGCTCAGATCAGGCTGTATTGCTTGGTTGCAGCCTAGTCCTCAGTGTAGTGAAAAAAAGGCTAACTTTATGGACTAAATTTTAGGAAAATAAAAACCCTCAATCATAGGAAGCGAGAGCAGAAGGATGACATTGTTGTGTGTGCTTCTGCTCACTCACTGTTCAATCCAGGCCTGGTGCAAGGATTTTTGACACCCTAGGTGAAACCTCATTTTTCCACCCCCTTGGCTCCACCCCTTTTGCCCTGCCCATGCATACCCCACCTTTTTAATAAACCGCTCATCAAATTCAGCCCACCAGCGCCCACCAAATGCAGCCCCACCAGCGCCCATCAAATGCATCCTCACCAGCGCCCATCAAATGCAGCCTCACCAGCTCCCATCAAATGCAGACTCACCAGCACCCATCAAATGCATCTTCACCAGCACCCATCAAATGCATTCTCACCAACACCCATCAAGTTCAGCCTCACCAGCACCCATCAAATGCAGCCTCATCAGCGCCCATCAAATGCATTCTCACCAGCGCCCATCAAATGCAGCCTCATCAGCGCCCATCAAATGCAGCCTCACCAGCACCCATCAAATGCAGCCTCACCAGCGCCCATCAAATGTAGCCTGACCAGCACCCATCAAATGCAGCCTCCTCAGTGCCCATCAAATGCAGCCTCAACAGCACCCATCAAATTCAGCCTCACCAGCACCCATCAAATTCAGCCTCACCAGCGCCCATCAAATGCAGCCTCACCAGCGCCAATCAAATGCATCCTCCCCAGCGCCCATCAAATGAAGCCTCACCAGCAAAACAAAAGCCCATCGACACAGGCCCTAAAACTGATAATAATCACAGTATGGGCGAGCAGAAGGTTGACCTCACCTTTGTGCTGTTGCTCACTCAATCACAGGCTAGGGTGGGGCTCAGATCAGGCTGTATTGCTTGGTTGCAGCCTAGTCCTCAGTGTAGTGAAAAAAAAGGCTAACTTTATGGACTAAATTTTAGGAAAATAAAAACCCTCAATCATAGGAAGCGAGAGCAGGAGGATGACATTGTTGTGCTTCTGCTCACTCACTGTTCAATCCAGGCCTGGTGCAAGGATTTTTGACACCCTAGGCAAAACCTCATTTTTCCACCCCCTTGGCTCCACCCCTTTTGCCCTGCCCATGCATACCCCACCTTTTTAATAAACCCCTCATCAAATTCAGCCCACCAGCGCCCACCAAATGCAGCCCCACCAGCGCCCATCAAATGCATCCTCACCAGCGCCCATCAAATGCAGCCTCACCAGCTCCCATCAAATGCAGACTCACCAGCACCCATCAAATGCATCTTCACCAGCACCCATCAAATGCATTCTCACCAACACCCATCAAGTTCAGCCTCACCAGCACCCATCAAATGCAGCCTCATCAGCGCCCATCAAATGCATTCTCACCAGCGCCCATCAAATGCAGCCTCATCAGCGCCCATCAAATGCAGCCTCATCAGCGCCCATCAAATGCATTCACACCAGCACCCATCAAATGCAGCCTCACCAGCGCCCATCAAATGAAGCCTCGCCAGCCAAACAAAAGCCTATCGACACAGGCACTAAAACTAATAATAATCACAGTATGGGCGAGCAGAAGGTTGACCTTGTCTTTGTGCTGTTGCTCACTCAATCACAGGCTAGGGCGGGGCTCAGACCAGGCTGTATTGCTTGGTTTCAGCGTAGTCCTCAGTGTAGGACCAGGAACTGTCCGGCAGAGGTATCCTGATTAAAAGACCAGCTGGGTAGAATTACAAATCCTTTTGTCAAGTAAACCTTTTCATGTTTATGTTTTTCCGACCGGCTTTTGACCAGCTTCAGGTGGGGTTTTCATCTCCCTGAGACTTTTATGGGAACATAACCATTTTTGAAGCCAACAAAAGCCCATCGACACAGTCTCTAAAACCGTGCAAATAATACCAGGAAGGGAGAGCAGAAGGATGACCTCATCGCTGTGCTGCTGCTCACTCGTTGTCCAATGGCAGCTTGGGACGGGTCTTAGCCCTTGTACACACGGTCGGACATTCTGACAACCAAATCCGTTGGATTTTGTCCGACGGATTTCGTCCGAAACTGTTGCATACACACGGTCGGACAAAGTTGTCGGAAAATCCGATTGTACATAACATGATGACGTTATTTTGTTACGACGGGACTACGTTCAGGCTAGTAGCCAATAGCTTTTGTCTAGGAATTTGATCTGAGCATGCGTGGCACTTTGTCCGTCGGAGTAGGCTACACATGATCGGAGTATGTCCACGGACAAGTTGGAAAACTTGGACCGTCGGACACTCCAACGGAAACAGTCCGATGGAGACCACACACAGTCAGATTATCTGACAAAACGGTCCGATAGGACACATTCCGACGGATTCTCCGACCGTGTGTACAAGGGCTAAGACCAAGCTCTATGGCTTAGTTGCAATGTAGTCTACACCTGAGGTCCCAGAACTGTCTGTCGGGGGTACCTTGATCACAAGACCGGCTGGACAGAACTTCAGATCCTTTGGGGAGGCGAATCTGTCCACATTAATGTCCTTCAGGTGTTTATGTAGCCATTTGCCCGGAGTTCAGCTTTAGATGCAGCTGATTTTAAAGTGGTTGTAAACCCTTACAAACCACTTTGACCTACAGGTAAGCCTAGATTAAGGCTTACCTGTAGGTCCAAGAAATATCTCCTAAACCTATATGGTTTAGGAGATATTTGCCCGAAAGCAGGCACCGCTGTCTACGGCGCATGCGCCGTAGACAGCGGCGCGCAGGCGCACTGAGCGCGGCATTCTCAACGACGGAGCTGCCGCGCGTGTCGGCTCCCGTGCGCATGTGCGGGAGTGACGTCATCGCGGCTTCGCCGAATGACAGCGGCGGAGCTGCGAGACCCCACCAAGAAGATGAATGCGGCGGACTACAGGGGACAGCGGCGACTTCGCTGGCTCCTGTGTCAGGTAAGTGACACATAATGGACTACTATGCGATGCGATGCGATGCGATGCATAGTAGTCCATTATGCTTTGCCTTTGCAGGGAATGAAAGAGGAAGTAAACTCATGAGGGTTTACTTCCTCTTTAATGTTTCTTGTTGCACATCATAGCGCTACTTATCATTAGCATTAGTTGATTTGGATGCGGTTTTGTCTCCCGTCAGCGCCCCCCCCCCATCTTTACCTAAATAATCACAGTTACAACTATTATCTGAAAGACAAAAGCATTTTCTAGCCTTGTTTCCCCCCCCCTTTACCAAAAAATCTTTTCATCTCATATTCCTCCGCGTCCCTTGCTATGTGATTCATTCCTTTAAGATCTTCTTTTATTTTTAAGTCATCAATTACTCATACTAAGTTGGCCTATCTTCCTTCTGCCATCTGGACCCCATACCTTATTTTAAAACATGTTCAAATAATGACAACCTTCTTTTCACAATTAATTTATGGGCTGTAGGGACGATTTTTCATTTTTTATCATACGCTTCCATTTGATCTCTCATATCTTTCTTCTGCATCTGCAAGCAGAGTGTATAAATCTTTTTCCCCGGCGTTGTCACAGAGCCTAAGATATATAGGCTTGACTCCCTATTAGTTCCACAAAACTGACCTTAATTTTTTTTAAAACGGTACAGATGTGAATAAAAGTTTAGCTGGAAGATTTCTTTTGATTTACTTCCCAATGTTTTCTTTCACTTTTTTTTTTTTCTTTTTTTTTTTGTGGTTGTATGTAGCTAATTTACAGTGTTTGGCCTAGACCATCCTCATTTGTATCACTTATTTTTACAGTAATGGCTTTTTATCTTTCTTCGGGGTTGTTACATGTGTTAACCGGGCTGTTAGACATAAATGACTAAAGGAAGCCTGTAAACATATTCTCCGGGGTGACCGTATATGCCCTTCTGCAAGCGACGAGTAGGGTTACGGGTATGGATGCAATTAGGGATGAAATTTGGGTTGGGGGTCATATTAGGACCCGCCAAAATTATTTGGACCCAAATTGGTCAGTTTGGCCACCTGGCTGTAAGGTCAACACCCGAGGGGGATTCCAGGTAACGACTTTGACCTGATTTGGCCATTGATCATATTGGGCCAGTTACATCACCCGGGATCTTCATCCCCGTGTTTACAAACCTGCAACATCGGTCGGGATGCCGTAATTGACAATGGATTTGTCACATACCTGGTGGAGATCGAGCTGTAGAGGGGGCTTCTCTTGCACCTCTTGACCAACACCCCACATTTCCGCTGAAAAAAAGCCCTCGTTATATGTAAACAATGAGTAGTCCGGTCCAGCAGGGGTCAAGGCAGGTGAGAGAGGTGTTAGGTTCAGGCAGGGGTCAAGGCAGGTAGTAGGTGAGAGAGTAGTCAGGTCCAGGCAGGGGACGAGGCAGGCAGCAGATGAAAGAGTATTCTGGTCAATCTAGAACAAGACCCATCACCAAACACTTAAACGGCTTGTGCTTAAAAACTCTTCTGGTCAGAGGGTAGGCCCAACTTCATTTTAAGGAACTCTGGAAGTTCTGAGGGCAGTGGAGGCCCTAGGAATCATGGAAATCCCGGAAGACCTTTCAGGCTTCCTGTAAGTACTGGAAGTCCTGGGAATTCTGGAAATCCTGGAAGATCATGTGTGTACTGTATCAGTTTCCTCAAGCATGCTTCTTTAGCTGAAAACTGTCTCCTTCCCCCGATAAACAAATACAACCAAAGGCCATTGATCTCTCCTTTCGATCAGGACATCCAAATGGCCTGTCGTGGTTATGCAATAGAGTTCGTCTGCTTACCTGTCTCCATGTGTTCATCTAGAGACCAGCCGACCCTCACCTGACTGCTTTTATAATTAATTGACAATGGATTTGTCACGTACCTGGTGGAGATCGAGCTGTAGAGGGGGCTTCTCTTGCACCTCTTGTCCAACACCCCACATTTCCGCTGAAAAAAAAGCCCTCGTTATATGTAAACAATGATGCCCACACCATAAAGAATGGTGGAGATCGAGCTGTAAAGGGGGCTTCTCTTGCACCTCTTGTCCAACACCCCACATTTCCGCTGAAAAAAAGCCCTGGTTATATGTAAACAACGATGCCCACACCATAAAGAATGCCCCTTATGTAAATCTTGTAAGAGAAGCTCAGTTGGAACCAGAAGGCCATTGCATGTTCATGCTCGTGATTATGAGCAAATGCTCAATATAGAATGGGAATTGGCACGCACGCTTAAATGTATTAGCGTGTGCCCAAGAAACGTATTAGCATGTGCGCGTGCGCATGAACGCGTGCTTGCACTGGCGCCAAGTGGACTATTTAAGCTGAACTGTGGCATGAACAGATTGCTGAGTGGTCTTCTCTTCAGCTAGTTCCTGTTTACCCTTGCCTTGACCTGCTATATCTGCCTACCCATGCTTTGACTCGGCTTGCCCTTGACCCATCCCTGGATTCCCGTCTGCCTATTGTGACCTCGGCTTGTACTCTGACTCTGCTCCTTTCTTGTGCTTCTGTAACCTGCTGCCCGACTGTGTACTGACTCTGGCCTGTATCCTGACTCTGCTTCTGTCTTATGTTCCTGTACCTTCGCTGCCCAGCTGTTGATGACCTTTTGGCTTGTGTCCTGGATACGCTCCTGCTTACTGATCAAGCTTCACCATGTTCCAGTTCCTGGTTCCGGCCTGGTGATCCATGATCATCTGTTTCCTGCAAACCTCAGCTTGCACTGCCTGTTATACCGGTACTTGCGTCACTCTGTGTAGTGATGGCGGGAGATGTGGGGCCACAGCTTTTCTTGTTCCATACAAATGACTTGCACTGAAAAATGATACCTATCTCTGTATCCTCTAAAAGGTGTGGTACTGGGAGGTGGGTAGAGGGTGGAGACACGGGGGGACTCAGAAGGAAGGAGTTCCTGATCCTACTCTCTGAGAAACAAAGCCCTGCATATAACTCCTTGAAGAAATGGGTAAGGTATACTAATGTACCCTTGTACTCATTCTCCTGGGAGAGGGTCGATGTCTGGGCACCCTCTTAGTGTAAAGCAGGGGTATCAAACTCAATTTCTTTATGGTCCTTATCAGTATTATGGTTACCCTCAAAGGGCCAGTTGTATCTGTAAGACTATATACATCGACTCTTCAACATAAATAATTGCCTCTGCATTTGATTATTACTGGTTTTAGTTCTAGGGTGCATTATGTACAGAGTGCATGGTTTAGGGATGCGCTATGTCCAGAGTGCAGGGTTCAGGAGTGCTTTACGTAGAGAGTGCAGAATTCGGTGTTGTGTTATGTACAGAGTAGTGATGGCCGAACGGTTCGCCCGGCGGTCGTTTCGCGGCGAATTTCCGACATTCGCGGTCCGCACGTTCGAACGCCTTTTTCCGTCGTTCGCCGCGGCGGACTTACGTGTTTAATGTATACAAGAACTTTAACCTTTGGTGACACGTTTATCATGTGATACAGGACAGCCAATTGAGACATGACAGCACATGGACACTTGTACATTCCCCCTAACCTATAAATACACCCGATCCGGTGGCCATTTTACATTCTTTCTTCTGTTAAGATAGGGACAGGTTCCTGTGTGGAGTAGGGAGAGATAAACCACTAGCTATTTGGTACACAAAAGTTCTTTTCAGGACTGGTATAGGTGTTAGGTGTTGATAGGTTTGCTGTGCTGCTGATTCTTGCAGCAGCCTGAGTGTCTTTTGTTAGTTTAGAGAAAGGGAAAGGACGGTGTATGCTACAGGGACAGCCAGATTAGTCTTTCATCATCATCATCATCATCATCATCATTAGCTGTTACTATCAAGGTCCACAAAAGAGCTGTTCCAGTAACCACTAATCGTTCTCTTTTTTTTGCCAATTTGTATAGGGACAGGAAGGAAGCAGTGTTGTCAGGCAGTGAGGGTAATTTTAAAGACTTGCTGTTATTATTAGTTCCACAAAGGTTCTTTTCAGGACTGGTATCAGTGGTACAGTAATAGGCTTGTACATGTATAATATTCTTTCTTCCAAATATAGAAAGGATATTATACTTGACTGCTGCCCTTCTGCTGCAGTCTGCTAAACATTCACAACTCACTTGTTCCACAAAAGTTCTTATAAGGACTGGTAACTTGGTATAGGGTGCTACGGTACATAGGCTTGAGTGCGGTACAGTCTGCTGTTCTGTAAGGACCGCTATCGGTCCACAATAGATAGGGTTGACGTGCACCACTGCTGACCGCTGCCCTATACTGCAGCAGTCCTTCAGCGGTATAGGGACTGACGTACAGTCTGCTAATCACTAACACACAACCTGCTTGTTCCACAAAAGTTCTTATAAGGACTGGTAACTTGGTATAGGGTGCTACGGTACATAGGCTTGAGTGCGGTACAGTCTGCTGTTCTGTAAGGACCGCTATCGGTCCACAATAGATAGGGTTGACGTGCACCACTGCTGACCGCTCACCTATACTGCAGCAGTCCTTCAGCGGTATAGGGACTGACGTACAGTCTGCTAATCACTAACACACAACCTGCTTGTTCCACAAAAGTTCTTATAAGGACTGGTAACTTGGTATAGGGTGCTACGGTACATAGGCTTGAGTGCGGTACAGTCTGCTGTTCTGTAAGGACCGCTATCGGTCCACAATAGATAGGGTTGACGTGCACCACTGCTGACCGCTGCCCTATACTGCAGCAGTCCTTCAGCGGTATAGGGACTGACGTACAGTCTGCTAAACACTAATACACAACCTGCTTGGTCCACAAAAGTTCTTATAAGGACTGGTAACTTGGTATAGGGTGCTACGGTACATAGGCTTGAGTGCGGTACAGTCTGCTGTTCTGTAAGGACCGCTATCGGTCCACAATAGATAGGGTTGACGTGCACCACTGCTGACCGCTCACCTATACTGCAGCAGTCCTTCAGCGGTATAGGGACTGACGTACAGTCTGCTAATCACTAACACACAACCTGCTTGTTCCACAAAAGTTCTTATAAGGACTGGTAACTTGGTATAGGGTGCTACGGTACATAGGCTTGAGTGCGGTACAGTCTGCTGTTCTGTAAGGACCGCTATCGGTCCACAATAGATAGGGTTGACGTGCACCACTGCTGACCGCTGCCCTATACTGCAGCAGTCCTTCAGCGGTATAGGGACTGACGTACAGTCTGCTAATCACTAACACACAACCTGCTTGTTCCACAAAAGTTCTTATAAGGACTGGTAACTTGGTATAGGGTGCTACGGTACATAGGCTTGAGTGCGGTACAGTCTGCTGTTCTGTAAGGACCGCTATCGGTCCACAATAGATAGGGTTGACGTGCACCACTGCTGACCGCTGCCCTATACTGCAGCAGTCCTTCAGCGGTATAGGGACTGACGTACAGTCTGCTAAACACTAATACACAACCTGCTTGGTCCACAAAAGTTCTTATAAGGACTGGTAACTTGGTATAGGGTGCTACGGTACATAGGCTTGAGTGCGGTACAGTCTGCTGTTCTGTAAGGACCGCTATCGGTCCACAATAGATAGGGTTGACGTGCACCACTGCTGACCGCTCACCTATACTGCAGCAGTCCTTCAGCGGTATAGGGACTGACGTACAGTCTGCTAATCACTAACACACAACCTGCTTGTTCCACAAAAGTTCTTATAAGGACTGGTAACTTGGTATAGGGTGCTACGGTACATAGGCTTGAGTGCGGTACAGTCTGCTGTTCTGTAAGGACCGCTATCGGTCCACAATAGATAGGGTTGACGTGCACCACTGCTGACCGCTGCCCTATACTGCAGCAGTCCTTCAGCGGTATAGGGACTGACGTACAGTCTGCTAAACACTAATACACAACCTGCTTGGTCCACAAAAGTTCTTATAAGGACTGGTAACTTGGTATAGGGTGCTACGGTACATAGGCTTGAGTGCGGTACAGTCTGCTGTTCTGTAAGGACCGCTATAGGTCCACAATAGATAGGGTTGACGTGCACCACTGCTGACCGCTCACCTATACTGCAGCAGTCCTTCAGCGGTATAGGGACTAAGAGTTTTGTCACAGGGTCATTTAAAAAATGACATGCAGAGGAAGAGGCAGGCCCTTCCGCAGGGGTGGTAGGGGTAGGGCAGGAGCAACAGGCTTGAGCCAAAGTGGGAAGTTGCAGAAGGTGCGTTCAATTACTTTAAAGGATGCACCAGACTTGGTTGAGTGGCTCGCTCAGCCTTACTCTTCTGCACCCTCCTCATCCTCTCGATCTGCACCCTCTTCTTCACTCTCTGCTATGTGCACCCCCAAAGACACTACCACCAACAACACGACCACCACCACCACCACCACATACCTTCCGCTTGAGTCACTGGAATTATTTTCCGATCCATATCAAGAGGACATTTCTGATGCGCAGCCACTCTTGGTATTGGATCAGGAAGAGGAGGTAGCAACAAGCGCTACTCAGCAGTCTGACGCCAGTACCCAGATCAGCCCAAGGAGGAGGTTGGTCCCCGGTGTTGCTGCCTACTCCGAGATCTCTACTTATAGCGGTGGGGAAGGTGACGTTGATGATGACGTGTCTAGTGATGTCACGTGGGTGCCCACAAGAGAGGAAGAGGAGGGGAGTTCAGAGGGAGATATGGACCAGCAGATAGGGAGGAGAAGCAGCAATGACTTACATTGCACAGCAGGGACAAAGCAGACTGCAAATGTATCAGGAGCGAGTCATCGACCATGTACGGTCACATCTGGCGCTCCCAGGACACCGGCACATGGCTCCGCAGTGTGGGCTTTTTTTAACGTGTCCGCTGCTGACAATAGCGTTGCCATCTGCAATCTTTGCAGTCAACGCGTTAGTCGCGGTAAGCCCAATACTCACCTAGGGACGACCGCCTTAAGAAGGCACATGAGCAGCCATCACCGAGCCCAGTGGGAGCAACGGAACACACAAAGCCACACTGCAGGCTCTCACCGTCCAGCCTCGTCTTCTACTTCTCCTTCTCCTCTCTCCTCACAATTGTCCTCCACTCCACCTTCCATCACGCCAAGCTCACATTTTTCTGCAAAAAGGCAGGCTTCCGTGGGCCTAATGTTTGAGCGTAAAAAAATGATGATGCCGGATAACCCTCTTGCCCAACGGTTGGCGGCTGGCTTGTCAGAACTCATAGCCCGCCAACTACTGCCATATAAACTGGTGGACTCGGAGGCCTTTCGCAAATTTGTGGCCATTGGAACACCACAATGGAAGGTCCCAGGAAGGAAGTATTTCTCAGAGAAGGGCATCCCAGAGCTATATGGCCATGTTCAGCGGCAAGTGAATGTATCTCTGGCACACAGTGTCGGTGCCAAGATACATCTGACCACAGACACGTGGTCTAGCAAACACGGGCAGGGAAGGTATATCAGTTTTACTGCCCACTGGGTGAACCTTCTGACGGCCGTCAAGCATGTAACCCGTGGCACCCGTGTAGATTTGGTTTTACCGCCACGGATTGCATGCAGGCCTGACTCTTCTTCTCCTCCTCCTACTCCATCCTCCTCCCTCTCCTCCTCAGCTGCCTCCTCCTTTTCCGCTGCTAGCGTCTCTTCCACTGCACCGCCCAAGCTCCCCAGAACCTATTCCACATGCCAGGTGAGACGTTGCCATGCCGTGCTGCGTCTGTTGTGCCTGGAAGCAAAGAGCCACACTGGCCCGGCACTCCTTTCAGCTTTGCGTTCACAGGCAGATGAGTGGCTAACACCGCTCAATTTGACAGTTGGTAAAGTGGTGTGTGACAACGGTGCCAATCTGCTTAGCGCATTGAAACAGGGCAAAATCACGCACGTGCCGTGCATGGCACACGTCTTAAACTTGGTCGTGCAGCGATTCCTTGTCAAATACCCTGGGGTCCAGGACATCTTGCGGCAGGCAAGGAAAATCTCGGCCCATTTCAGAAGATCTTACACGGCCATGGCTCGCCTTGCTGACATTCAGCGGCGACACCATCTGCCGGTCAGACGTCTTATTTGCGATTGCCCGACGCGATGGAACTCAACCTTCTATATGCTTGATAGGCTGCTCCAGCAGAAACGTGCAGTTAACGTCTACCTGTATGAACTCTGCGAAAGAAACGGTTCTGGGGAGCTGGGTTTTTTTTCACCGCGCCAGTGGCTGCTCATGCGCGACACATGCAGACTTCTGCGGCCATTTGAGGAGATCACCAAACTGGTCAGTCGCAGCCATGGCGCCATCAGTGACATGGTACCTTATGCCTTCTTTCTGGAGCGTGCATTGCGTCGTGTCATTGATCAGGCTGTGGAGGAGCAGGAGCGGGAAGATGAGGAAGTCGCAATGCTGGATGAATTCCCAGGGGGGGCTACTCTATCTGAGACAAGTCAACAACAGGA
Organism: Lithobates pipiens; assembly: GCF_037356315.1. Taxonomy (NCBI): domain Eukaryota; kingdom Metazoa; phylum Chordata; class Amphibia; order Anura; family Ranidae; genus Lithobates; species Lithobates pipiens. Next base: position 12,512,875 of record NW_027507686.1, on the reverse strand, counting down.
GTCTGATGAGGAGTCAGAGGAGGATGGTGCCGGGGCGGATGAGCAGGAGCAAGAAGAGCATGCTTTAAACCTTTCTGGGATCCCTGTTGTGCGAGGATGGGGAGAGGAGAATGAAGAGGACGACATTATCCTGGATGATGAGCAGGAGCCAGGCCACCACACCGCTTCCACTTTAGTGCAAATGGGGGCCTTCATGCTCCAGTGTTTTAATAGGGACCCCCGTATAAAAAGCATGAGGGTCAAGGACCAGTACTGGGTGGCAACGTACTTAGACCCCCGGTACAAACACAAAATGGCGGAAATGTTACCGCCGTCGCAGAGGGCTGTCAGAATGCAGCACTTCCAGGCCTTGCTTCGAGAAATGCTGCATTCTGCTTTTGCGTGCGCTGGCAGAGGAGCAATTCCCACTCCCAGAGAAGGATTTGCGGGTACCAATCCAACAGCGCCTGCAAGAAGAGGCCGGTTTGAAGATGTGTTGGTGACTTCGGATATGAGGTCATTCTTTCAGCCGACCCATCGACAGGTGTCATCCGGATCCAGCATCAGGGAACGCCTAGACCGTCAGGTGTCCGACTACATTGGGTTAACGGCCGATGTGGACGCTCTGAGGAGTGATGAACCCCTAGACTACTGGGTGGGCAGGCTTGACCTCTGGCCAGAGCTTGCCCAATTTGCAATCGAACTGTTGGCTTGCCCCTCATCCAGTGTCCTGTCCGAAAGGACGTTCAGCGCAGCAGGGGGGATTGTGACCGATAAGCGTACTCGCCTAGCTCACCACAGTGTTAACTACCTCACATTTCTAAAAATGAATGAGGCATGGATCTCGGAGGAATTCAACACATGTGACCAGTAGACCATGTATATGTCTATAAACTATTTTTTTAATCAAGCACACAGACCTTCTTAATTCATTTGGCTCACTTCCTTGACCCAAAAAAGCACACCGTACTATATGCCCCTACCCTCCTCTTTGAAGAGGTTGAGCGGTGTCATATTTCTACTGGGGCTGCTTATGATATCCCTGTGCTGTGCTGACTTCCTCCTGGGGGTTCTTATTATGAAGGGATCACACTATCCCTGTGCTGTGCTGACTTCCTCCTGGGGGTTCTTATTATGAGGGGATCACACCATCCCTGTGCTGTGCTGACTTCCTCCTGGGGCTGCTTACGGTGCTGCTGTCAGTGCTGTATGTCACGGTGCTGCTGTCAGCGCTGTATGTCACGGTGCTGCTGTCAGCGCTGTATGTCACGGTGCTGCTGTCAGCGCTGTATGTCACGGTGCTGCTGTCAGCGCTGTATGTCACGGTGCTGCTGTCAGCGCTGTATGTCACGGTGCTGCTGTCAGCGCTGTATGTCACGGTGCTGCTGTCAGCGCTGTATGTCACGGTGCTGCTGTCAGCGCTGTATGTCACGGTGCTGCTGTCAGCGCTGTATGTCACGGTGCTGCTGTCAGCGCTGTATGTCACGGTGCTGCTGTCAGCGCTGTATGTCACGGTGCTGCTGTCAGTGCTCTGTATTACGGTGCTGCTGTCAGATGCCTCTATCACGGTGCATGTGTCATTCCGGTATGTCACGCTGCTGGTGATCATCTCCTGCACCCTCTTCTTTGCCTACCCTGGTCCCTGACCTTCCCTCTCCTCCATTGCCTTCATTAGCTCCATAGTCCTGAATTGTTAGAACAATTTCCCAAATAAAATAAAAATGCTTGTAGTTATCGATCCCAAATTCACCTCATACATGTATTATGTCATTGTCCAGATGGTGGGACTACGTTTTACCCCCTAATAATTACCACGTGGCCGCAAATTCGACATGAAGGTTTGCAAAGTTCGCCTCCCATTGAAGTCAATGGGGCCCGCGGCGAACGGTCGGTTTCGCGAACGTTTGGGTCCGTTCGCATTTCGCGTTCGCGAAACGTCCCGTCGGAAGTTCGTCCATCACTAGTACAGAGTGCATACTTCAGGGGTGCGCTATGTACAGAGTTCCGTTTCAGGGGTTCCTTATGCACAGTGCAGAGCTCAAATGTGCCCTACATACAGAGTGCAGAGTTCAGCGGTGCCCTATGTACAGAGAGCAGAATTCAGGAGTGTGCTATGTACAGAGTCGGAGTTCAGGGGTGCACTACGTACAGAGTGCAGAGTTTAGGGGTGCGCTATGTACAGAGTTCAGGATTTAGGGGTGCAGGGTTCAGGAGGGTGTTATGTATAGAGTGCAGAGTTCAGGATTGTGCTACACACAGAGTGCAGAGTTTAGGGTTGGGCTGTGTACAGAGTGCAGTGTTTAAGGGTGCAATATGCACAGCGTGCAACCCCAACCCCAAAGCTTCCTCACATCTCTACTCTCTCCTACCTGGCCCAGCTCTAGTACCTCCCTGTGTAGGCAGAGATGGAAGTTTGCAATAGGTGCCCCTAACCACATGGCATATATAAAGTGTGGTGCTAATATGATATATTTTGTTTGTATTTTACCTTGTATCTGGGTATAGTGGTAGCAGCTTATTAGATCTTTTTTTCAGAACTTAAGGGCAGTTTTTTTTTTTCATTTTGCCCTTAACCAGATACCCAGAAGTTGTTCATCTGTTGAAAGATTTGACTATCGTGATCAGAGAGGGAGTAGCTTCTGTTAGGACGCCCCTTGGCAGGCAACACAGGCTCACCCAAGGTGCAGGGTCTAAGTGGCAGCTGATCTTCTTCACCAGAGCTTCTGATGGGTGCAAAGTCTAAGTAGCAGTTGGTCTTCACCAGAGCTCCTGATGGTGGAGATGGACCAAGGGCCCTAGTGGTCCCCATTTTCTTTGTTTTCTTTGTTGCCGACTGGAACCAGTTTGCGGCCCTGAGGATTGCCCTACACAGGAGGGAGGTAACCTAGGACTGAAGCTGGGTCCATACATACTTTACTTTTAGAATAAATTCAACTCTGGCAAGGAAAACACAACTCTCATTGGTCCAAAACACCTACCACCAAACAGTTAATTGGTTTCTTTTTTTCCTCCAAAGGTTTACCCACTTTATTAAGTAAACATTTTGTAAATATTTTTAGTTCATGTATTTTTTAAGGAAGAAGATCTAAGAACTGAGATCGTAGTAGCATCCTTGTAAACATGACACAAAAAAAGAATGTTTTGCGTTCGTGGTTTTATCTGAAGAGATCTGAGTCTCTGCTACGTGAATTGCCAATTAAGCAAATACTGTGACCAGCTGTTTATTACCAGCCACCAGGTTCCAGGGATTTGGATTGTGTGCAGTTTTCATTCGACACGCTTAAACGTGGAAACACCTTTATTGATATAACGGCCAATTATAATTACTTAAGCTATTTTTCCCTTTATCTGTAGTCACCGGCAGGAAGTGGGGGTGGGAGGGGAGCAAATGAGCAACACCTTGGGAAACTACATTTGCTTACGCTGTCAATGTTTTTGAATCGGTGTTCTTGCTGTATTAACCCCTCAGTGGCAGGGCTTTAAAGCTGAACTCAAAATTATTGTCCTCTAAATATGCTGACCCTCACCTCCTAATAGTTTCAGTTTTACTGCCCCCCTGGAAGGTGATGCAGGTTCACCCGAGGCGCAGAGTCTAAGTGGCACTTGGTCTTCACCTAGTTCCCGATGGTGGAGATGGCCCGAAAACGTTAGTGGTCCAGGTTTCTGTTACTGCAAACTGGCACCAGGTTGGGGCCTTTTGGGATTAACCTACATTGCTTAAAAACTGTTCAAAGAGCTGGAGATACAAGACTGGTTAGGTAAGTCACAGGTCTTAGCAAGTGGCAGGTGAGGGAGTAGTCAGGTCCAGCAGGGGTCAAGGCAGGTGACAGAGGTGTTAGGTTCAGGCAGGGGTCAAGGCAGGTAGTAGGTGAGAGAGTAGTCAGGTCCAGGCGGGGGACGAGGCAGGCAGCAGATGAAAGAGAATTCCGGTCAATCTAGAACAAGACCCATCACCAAACACTTAAACGGCTTGTGCTTAAAAACTCTTCTGGTCAGAGAGTAGGCCCAACTTCATTTTAAGGAACTCTGGAAGTTCTGAGGGCAGTGGAGGCCCTAGGAATCATGGAAATCCCGGAAGACCTTTCAGGCTTCCTGGAAGTCCTGGAAGTCCTGGGAATTCTGGAAATTCTGGAAGATCATGTGTGTACTGTATCAGTTTCCTCTAAATATGCTGACTTACCCTAACCTCCTAATAGTTTCAGTTTTACTGCCCCCCCTGGAAGGTGATGCAGGTTCACCCGAGGCGCAGAGTCTAAGTGGCACTTGGTCTTCACCTAGTTCCCGATGGTGGAGATGGACCGAAAACGTTAGTGGTCCAGGTTTCTGTTACTGCAAACTGGCACCAGGTTGGGGCCTTTGGGATTAACCTACATTGCTTAAAAAACTGTTCAAAGAGCTGGAGATACAAGACTGGTTAGGTAAGTCACAGGTCTTAGCAAGTGGCAGGTGAGGGAGTAGTCAGGTCCAGCAGGGGTCAAGGCAGGTGACAGAGGTGTTAGGTTCAGGCAGGGGTCAAGGCAGGTAGTAGGTGAGAGAGTAGTCAGGTCCAGGCAGGGGACGAGGCAGGCAGCAGATGAAAGAGAATTCCGGTCAATCTAGAACAAGACCCATCACCAAACACTTAAACGGCTTGTGCTTAAAAACTCTTCTGGTCAGAGGGTAGGCCCAACTTCATTTTAAGGAACTCTAGAAAGTTCTGAGGGCAGTGGAGGCCCTAGAAATCATGAAAATCCTGGAAGACCTTTCAGGCTTCCTCTAAGTCCTGGAAGTCCTGGGAATTCTGGAAATTCTGGAAGATCATGTGTGTACTGTATCAGTTTCCTCAAGCATGCTTCTTTAGCTGAAAACTGTCTGCTTCCCCGATAAACAAATACAACCAAAGGCCATTGATCTCTCCTTTTGATCAGGACATCCAAATGGCCCTTGTAGTTTTCACAAGACAGTGCAAACATCCTAATGTCAATGCTGCCTAGATGAGGAGATTCTTTTTATGGGATACCCCGATTTATCCTCATCCATGAACGATTTAGCCCTTGTACACACGGTCGGAGATTCCGACGGAACGTGTCATATCGGACCGTTTTGTCGGATATTCCGACTGTATGTGGTCTCCATCGGACTGTTCCGACGGACCAACTTTTCCAACTTGTCCGTAAAATTTTCCGACAAAATGCTCCGATCCGACATACTCCGATCATGTGTAGCCTACTCCAACGGACAAAGTGCCACGCATGCTCAGATCAAATTCCTAGACCAAAGCTATTGGCTACTAGCCTGAACGTAGTCCCGTCGTAACGAAATAACGTCATCACGTTATGTACAATCGGATTTTCCGACAACTTTGTCCGACCGTGTGTATGCAACAGTTTCGGACAAAATCCATCGGACAAAATCCAATGGATTTGGTTGTCAGAATGTCCGACCGTGTGTACAAGGGCTTAGGGTAATACCGATATACTGTACCTCCTCCTGACCACTACAGATAGCCAGGTTTTGTGGAGTCCTGTGATGAGATCTGTGGGAGTAAAATACAATTTACTCCATTTTAAATGTGTGATTTGGGGTCTTCAAAAATCATAAATTATCCTTTTTATTCTTAGTTTATGCTTCAGTGCACTTGTGTAATCACTGGAGATCACAAACTGCTTAGGGATCCATCTAGATGGGCACTTTACTTTCTACAATTAGTTCCTATGTGCAGGGCTTAGTTAAATTTAGGCAGGAATTGTCCAATTCTCTAGTTTCTTTTTACAATTTCTCACAGGGTAAATTTCTTTTGCATTATTTATGCAATTACAACATTGCATTTATTTTTTTTATTATTGCTTTTAATTATTTTGCTTTTTACTTGTGGACTTTAAGATGAGCATGTGGTGGGTTCTTCCTCTGGGTCATTCAGCTATTTACTGTATGGAATCTGATTTCTCTGCTATTCAAATGTTTTTTCATTACAGGATCTTTAATCTAACCCTCCAAAAAGCCGGTGCTATAGCTTAAGTGGTAAACATAAAATACCAATATGTAAAAATTCAAAAATCCAAATAAAAGTATTTAGTTGTGCCTTTTGGACATAATAAAAATATATATAATAAAAAAAGTTTGTTATTCCCCTTTTATGAGTGGGATGTATGATGGAGCCTTAATTGAGCTGAGACTGGCTGGGTCTCGTTGAAACGTACTTGGGGCAAACATACTGTAGATCTATACTGAGGCAAAAAAAGTAAAAAAAACAAAAAGAACAAAAAATTATATAAATTTAAAAAAAAGGGGGCCGACTCTGGACCACTTGGATCTTTTTTCTGCTGTTACTCGTCTATGTTTCTAGTTTTCTATGTTTGGTAGTTCATCATACATGTTCAATTCTTACCGGGGAGCCTGCCAGTATCTTAGCAAGCTTTACCTACAAGCCAATACATTCCAACCGCCCTCCACGTCCAAATAAAACTTCATGTTTTATAAGTCAAATATTGCTTTTTTCATCTGAAAAAAAAAAGATTTAGTTGTAGATCTTGGACATAATAATAATCATCATAATAATAAAAAGTTATATATATTAAAAAAAAGTCTGGCATTCCCCCTTTATGAGTGGGAGATATGGTGGAGCCACGGTTGAGTGTTGACAAGTTTTCTTAGGTCTCTTTGTTCAAAAGTGCTTGGGACAAGCATAGATCTATACTCAAACAATAAAGTAAAGAAAAAACAAACATATATAAATAAAAAATGGAGCAGACTCTATGGACCACTTGTTTTTTTTTTTTTTTCTACCATCACTCTTTTATGTTTTTATGTTTAGTAGTTCATCATACAAGTTCAATATTTACTGGGGAACCTGCAAATATCTTTTCAAGCTTTACCTCCAAGCCAATGAATTCTACCTCCCCCCAATATAACTTAATGTTTCATAAGACAAAAATTGATTTTTGCATCTAAATTTTTTTTTTTAGTTGTGCCTCTTGGACATAATAATAATAAAATAAAAAATTATGTATAATGAAAAAGTCCAGCATTTCCCTTTTATGAAAGGGAGATATGGTGGAGCCACAGTTGAGCTTAGACAAGTTATCTTAGGTCTCTTTGTTAAAAAAATGCTTGGAGCAAACATAGATCTATACTTAAACGTATATGTTAAAAAATAAATACATAAATATACTGTATAAATAAAAACTGGGGCAGAGTCAATGGAACACTTGGCGTTTTTTTTTTGTTTTGTTTTTTGCCATTGCTATTCTATATTTCTATGTTTGGTAGTTCATCAGGCACATTAGTTACTTACCGGGGAGCCTGCAGATATCTTTCAGAGGTTTTAATTCTACCACCCGCCCCCCAAATAAAATTTTAAGTGAAAAAAAAAAAAAAAAAAAAATATATATATATATATATATATATATGTGTATATATATATATATATATATATGTATATATATATATATATATATATATATATATATATATATATATATATATATATATTTTTTTTTTATATATATATAAAATATAAATATAAAATATAAAAAAAAAAAAAAAAATATATATATATATATATATATATATATATATATATATATATATATATATATATATATATATATATATATATATATATATATATATATTTTATATTTTATATATATATATATATATATATATATATATATATATATATATATATATACAGTATATTTATAAAAAATGCGGCAGAGTGTATGGTCTTTTTTGGTCACCCTTGGTCACTCTTCTATGTGTCTATGTTTGGTAGTTCATAATACACGCTCAATACTTCATTTTACCCGGGGAGCCTGTTAATGTCTTTCCAGGCTTTACCTCCAAACCGATAAATTCCACCCACCCCCCCCATCCCCCCCCCCCAATAAAACTTCATGTTTCATAAGACAAATATTGCTTTTTCGCATCTTCGTCCCTTGCACCGACATAACTGCTGAAAGAAATGGAACGCAGTTTTAGCGACCCCCCTGGGATCCATAAACGGCTATTTCTGTGTCTGAATCTCGCTGTTTAATTTAATCATTTATTATATTAATATTCAAATGGCCTGCATCTTATTAGCTACTGCAAGGATGCTGCTACACTGGAAATAAATAGCTAATTATCCCTTTGATGAGATGGCTTCTAAAGACTTTTGTACATTTCTGCTAATGGTGCGGTTCATTTAAACAATTTCAGATATTTATTTATTTTTTTAATTTTCAGCCTTTTTTTTTTTTTCCCCCTCAATCAGCGATTTTTCCAAGAATACCTTTTAATGAAGCACTAACAAGGTGTGAGAAGGATGGATTCTTTTTTTTTTTTTTTTTTTGTATAGTGTAAAATAAAACGCGCCCTTAAAATTATTTTATTTTCTTGGTCAACGACCTGATTTATATTTAAATTTAAGCTTTTTTTTTTTTTAGATACATATGTGAACCGGACGAGAAAATATAAAATATTCTTAAAATCTGGGTTCTGGGTAGTTTTACCATTTAACCTGCTTTTAGAGTGTACCTGTCACAAGCATTTGTGATTCATACTGAGCACATCACGCAAGAATGCATGAGCAGGGGTTAATTTCACCCCATAAAACATGTTGAAACCATTGGTAGATTGGGGCAAAAATTAGAATATCATCAAAAAGTTCATTTATTTCAGTAATTCAATTCAAATAGTGAAACTCATATATTATATAGATTCATTACATACAGAGTGATATATTTCAAGCATTATTTTTTTTTTTTTTTTTTTTGATGATTATGGCTTACAGCTAGCGAAAACCCAAAATTCCGTAGCTCAGAAATTTAGAATATTACATGAGACAAATAAAAAGGATTTTTAATACAGAAATGTTGGCTCAATGAAAAGTATGTCCATGCACAGTATAGTATGCACTCAATACTTGGTCGGGGCTCCTTTTGCATGGATTACTGCATCAATGCGGTGTGGCATGGAGGCACTGCTGAGGTGTTATGGAAGCCCAGGTTGCTTTGATAGCGGCCTTCAGCTCATCTGCATTGTTGGGTCTGGTGTCTCTCATCTTCCTCTTGACAATACACCACACATAGATTCTCTATGGGGTTTAGGTCAGGCGAGTTTGCTGGCCAGTCAAGCACAGTGATACCATGATTATTACACCAGGTATTGGTACTTACGGCAGTGTGGGCAGATGCAATGCTACTGGAAAATGAAATCAGCATCTCCATAAAGCTGGTCAGCAGAGGGAAGCAGGAAGTGCCCTAGAATTTCCTGGTAGAGGGGCTGCGCTGACTTTGGAATGAAATAAAACAGGTTACAAGGCACAGAGCTGCAGATCAGATCAGCCCCGCACAAGTGTAGCTGCTGTTCTTTTGAAAGCCTCTTGGCCACGAGAAGCACTAACATGTGCACGCCCGCAGACCCGCTGCTCACACACGTGCACCCGTCACGCACGCACGCGCACCTGAGGCACCCGCTGGCGCACACACAAGCATGCAGGCGCCGCTGTCCAGTCTGACCAGAGGCGCGCGCGCACGTATCCCCGTTCTGTCCTGTCAGGTCCCTGCCAATCCATATACAACACATCCACAGGTCTTCCCCTATCTAGATGGCAGCTCACATAAACTGTTAACAGATTGGTCTGGCAAGAATGACCCTTCGTAAAGCCATGCTGATTCCTGCTAATGATATTGTTTCCATCAGCAAATTCTTGGATACAGTCCCTTATCATCCCCTCCAATAGTTTACATGCTATCGATGTTAGACTGACTGGCCTGTAGTTTCCCGGCTCGTCTCGGCCCTTTTTTGAATATTGGTACCACGTGGGCTTTTCTCCAATCAGCTGATACCATTTCTGTCAGTATGCTGTCTATAAAGAGATTAGGAATAACGGTTTGGCTATGATCTGTCTGAGTTCTTTGAGGACTTTCGAATGTAATGCCCCGTACACACGACCGGACTTTTCAACATCAAAAGTCTGACGGAATGATTCCGGCAGACTATTCGAACGTGTGTGGGCTGCAACGGACTTTTGAGTCGCAAAAGTCTGACAGACTTTAGAAATGGAACATGCTTCAAATTTTTCCGCCAGAACTCTGCCGGACCCAGTTCCTACCGAGAAATCCGCTCGGACAAAAACTGACGCGAGGGCAGCTATTGGCTACTGGCTATGAACTTCCTTATTCGAGTCCAGTCGTACGTCATCACGTTCGAATCCGTCGGAGTTTGGTGTGATTGTGTGTGGCCAAGTCCGCTCATTCGGAAAGTCCGTCAGAACTCTGTCAGAACTCCTTCGAAAGTCTGTCGGACATAAGTCTGGTCGTGTGTACGGGGCATTAGACATCTGGTCCTGGTGATTTATTTATGCTAAGATTTTCTAGTCTTTTCTGGACCCTGGCTTCTGTAAGCCACAAGTGTACATCCTGTCATGTGTTGCTTAAACCCCTTTCTCACTGGGGCGGGGGCAGTGTCAGTGGTAAAACACTGCTAGTTTTAGTTTTAGCGGTGCTTTACCGCCAATTTTGAGGCACTATTCGGCCGCTAGCGGGGTGCTTTTACCCCCCATGATAGTGGCTGAGAAAGGCTTAAAACCACTGCATAGCGCTGCTGCAGCAGCGCTATGCCGTGGGTATAGCCGCGCTGCATCATTGATTTCAATGGGCAGGAGCGGCGAAGGAGTGGACTTTTTTTTCCGGCCTGCCAGTGCACCGCTCCAGTATGAAAGTCCTCAAGGCTTTCACACTGGAGACACAGCAGCAACTCTTTCAGGGCGCTTTGCAGGTGCTATTTTTAGTGACATAACGCTTGCAAAGCGCCCCAGTGTGAAAGGGGTCTAACAGTACAGTCGTGGTTTGTACATCCCTCCATTTTCTGTGTGAAAACTGAGAAGAAAGCATTTAGTACAGTTGCCTTCTCCTTGTCATTTGTAACCATCTTTCCTTCATCATCCTTTATGTCAGGGGTGCCCAACCAGTGGCCTCCTGCTCTGGAATGGCTGGTTGGCAAGCCCAAATCACAGGTTTCCGACCCAGCATCCCAGAGCATCAGTGTTGTGAATGAAGCCGGCGGTAGAGGAAGCAATCGATTGCATAGCAGAGCCACATAAGACGATGCTTCCTGTATAGCGCCACCTCCTGTCACAGGAGGAGTGATACCAAATACACTCCGCCTGGAACAGCAAAAGCTGGCGATACCCGAATTGAAGACTGTTATTAAAGGTATGTTTAAAACTATAATCTGCAGTGTATATATGGGCATATCTGTTCTGCAGTGGTTACCAGGCTGTGTTCAAACTGCACTGAGCTATAGACCTCTGTTACCTACGGGTTTGGTGCGCTTCCAGAAAGTGCAGAACACCTGCATGATATAATAGAATTCTATGGCAAAGTGCAGCTAACCCACAGAAAAGCCAGAGGTGCACTGCTCTGGGTAGACCACAGCACATTAGTGTGAAAGCAATCTTGGGCCCCTTTCATATGATCGGTCCTACCCAATCAGACCCTCCATTCACCTCTATGGAGCGGCAAATGTAATCCTTCAATCCGATCCGCTAAAAGAAAAAAAAACTGTCTGGGGATCTGTCCCCTTCCATCTGGGCAGATTGGAGGGCCCATAAAGTAGAGTGGGCTATGTCCATGTCTGTGTCTGCTCTGCATATGCAGGGTGGACATGGACCTGTCATCCGCCCACTCCGCTCATTGTGGCCCGCGACTGGTTACCAAGTTGCTTAAGTGGCCCTTGCTCTTCAAAAGGTTGGGCACACCCCTGCTTTATGTGGTCAATATATGATAAGTCAAAACACATTCATTCCAATGGTTGCTCATGTCGCAGTGAAAAAAAAAGGTTCTTGCGTTACTTTTCTGCAACTGTGGTTTAATTTTAGTGCCATAGACTGCAATGTTAAATCACAAAAGCCAGTCGCCTGACTTTAGGTTTGCAGTAGTGTGAACTGAGCCTCATGGTCCTGCAGCAGAAACCTTTCACATGTCTTGGGGCCCCTCTACAGTGATAGAACGCCAGGACCCCCTGCCAAGATAGTAAAAAAGGGCATGAGGTCCACCTCAAAATCCATACCAGACCCTTATCCGAGCATGAAGCCTGGCAGGCCAGGAAAGGGGAGGGCCCGCAACACCCCCACCTCCTGAACCATACCAGGCCACATACCCTCAACATGGGGGGTGCTTTGGGGCAGGGGGGGCTCTGCTCCCACCACCCCAAAGCACCTTGTTCCCATGTTGATGGGGACAAGGGCCTCATCCCCACAACCGTGGTGGGTGGTTGTGGGGGCATAAATAATGCATTTTTTCATTTTTATTTTGTTTTATAAAATTGACAAATCTCTAATTCAGATGCAATGTGTAATGCAGTAAACCTATCTGTATAATTTGGTTTGTGAGTTCCTGTGTCCCCAGGACAGGACTTGTAGCTCCCTCAGTAAGGAGCACATCAATTATTCTATCCTGCTTGAGGATAGAGGCAGACACACCAGCACCGGAAGGTGTGTTGCTGAATTCATAATACCACAGATAACAATGAAAGGGCAGACTGTTCAGAACTTACTTCAATGTTGGACAGACGAGATCATTGCTGCAAATCTCCTTAGGAGACTAGAAAATGCATGAACTGCTGAGACAGATTTTGCTTTCTGCATTGCTGGGTCTTTAGCTCTATGTGGCTTTCTGGACACAGGGACTTTACTCTCTGCTCTTCCTTCAACTGCGGCTTGTGTGAAGCTGAGGCCAGGACACACAGCCCTCCATGGACCTGCAATGGGTTTGTGAAGGACATCTGCCCTTTGGACCTTCTTTCCCCTGCCACTCGGCCAGGACTTCCCCCACTGAGGCCGCTGTTGACTGGTGAGTCCATGAACCCTTGCTGTGTCTATTGGTGCCCATGCTTCATTATGCCTGGATTGTGATTCTGGATTCTGCTGTACCAGCTCGAAGCCTGCTACTCACTGGGCCTGGACCGTTGACCCGTGAGTCTGGCGTATGTTGTACCCAATTGCTGCCCTGTATATTGGTCTGTACCCTTGATGTGCTAAGGATTAATCCCTGCCCTGTGCCCTGCCTGTGTTGAGGGCTTTCCGCTCTGCAGGGCCAACCCTGCTCTCTGTGCCAAGGACTTAATCCCCTGTGCCCTGCCTGGATCCCCTGGTGCCAAGATCCCCACATCCACCACTCAGGACAGTTGGACTTTGAACCCTTCCGCCCCTGCTGTTAGCATTCTAAAGAGCATTGTCCCAGCTGTGTCTTATTGTTGCCCTGTGACTGTTTCCTTTTTGAGGTACTATATCCCCACTCCATGGACTGTTACCCCTTGCTATTGCCCTGAAGATCATCTACTCTTTCTGTGCCATATAGCTGCCTGTGAACCATTTATCTGCCCTGTGCCCACTGCCACCCCATGAACAGTCTATCCTTGCCATGCCCATTGCTATTTCGAGAACTGGTTATCTATGTTGTGCCATACTACCACTCTGAGGACATGTTTTCCCCTTGCTGGGCCTGCCTGGGGCCCTGTGGACCGTTCCCCCAAACTATGTTGTCCTACTGCTCAAAGGATCACCTCTCCTTGTCTTGACTTCTCACATTGTGAACTTTTCTTTTGTGGTGCCTCACTGTTACTTTGTGGACTGCTTAGCTGTTGCATGCCCATTGCTACCCTGTGAACTGATTAACAGTGCAGTGGCTCAACACCGCCCCTCATGTAACCCCTGTGCTCTCTCTCTCTATGCTCCTAGTTCATCACAGGGCTTATCAGAATCTGTAAACCCCCTTTATAAGGGGGTCCCCAGTCCCCTCCCATGCACATGAGTATGGTGGGTAAATACCCATTCACCCATTCACCGAAAAGTGTCAATAAGTAATAAAAAACACAGAGACAGTTTTTGACAATTACTTTATTAAAAAATTTGAAAAACAGTGTCCCACATTGTAAATCTATTGTCTATCATGCCGTTCACGGAAAAAAACAACCCACCGTCCATGAAGGCTGACCACATACATAAGGCTAAGCCACCAGGTGACATAGCCAAGTGGCCCTGCCCCTTACTAATATAAGAACTGTCAAACAGCTTAGCATGGTCTGGTATTGACTGGGGGGGGGGGGGGACGCCACGCAATTTTCATTTTTACTTTTTTTTTTACCAGCCGTTTTTTTTTTTGCCCAGCTGTCAGCGGGGAAGCCCATTGACAGCTGATGACTCATTGGTTGTTAAGGATGCCAAGGCCGGCTTTCTGGCATTGCTTTCTGGGCTTTCTGGCACAGCTTATACTGTGCCCTGCTTGGGCAAAGCTTTGCCCAAGCAGGGCGCAAAATGCACTGTGCAGCTCACAGTGCATTGCAGGGCGTTCGTGTGTTCGCCCGAATTTGGGTGTTCCCCGAACAGGGAGAACGGCCAATGTTCGCCCAACTCAATTGTTGGGGTTTACATATACTTTAAGTCTCTTCTTTTACAGGCATCTCATTCGGGACAATTTCATTGTAGTGACGGGGGTCACTTTTAGCCCTTGTACACACGGTCAGAGATTCCGACAACCAAATCCATTGGATTTTGTCCGAAACTGTTGCATACACACGGTCGGTCGGACAAAGTTGTCGGAAAATCCGACGTGATGATGTTATTTCGTTACGACGGGACTACGTTCAGGCTAGTAGCCAATAGCTTTGATGTAGGAATTTGATCTGAGCATGCGTGGCACTTTGCCCGATCAGAATTCTCTACACATGATCGGAGTATGTCCGATCGGAGCATTTTGTCTGAAAATGTTTCCAACAAGTTGGAAAACTTGGTCCATCAGATACTCCAATGTAGACCACACACAGTCGGAATATCCGACTAAACGGTCCAATCGGACACATTCCTTCGGAATCTCCGACCGTGTGTACAAGGGCTAATAGGATTTATAGCAATGCTCTGCAGTAACTTATTACAGCCAATCAGAATTCAGCCTTTTTTCCTGCAAATAAAAAGCGAATTTCCGATTTGCTTGATGGGCCACCGTACAGCCTTACTTTTAACAACGCAAAAATACTTTTCCTGCGAATCGGCGATCCATGCCCTCTTCTCTCCTCTAAATCCCACAGCCTCGAAATCTTGTTTATAAATTCTCATTTACTTTGCCGCAGTCGTAGCAGAGCAGCGAACAATGTCTCGCCCTGGGGCCCTTGTTTTATTATGTGACGTGTTGTGATATCCTGTTATTACTGTCATTTAAATTGATACAAAAGGTTGACATTCTTGGTCGCATAACGAAATCTATTGTGTTATTAAAGGGTAATAAAGTCGACTGTACATGGTGTAGCTCACGGCCCTTCATCCCTCGCTCCAGGAGTGAGGATTATGAGAGGGATAAACAGACACTTTGTTACACCCTTCGGTGATGTTCCTTCTACTTGTTGGCTTTGGGAATGCTTTGCTATTACAGGCTTGGAGTCCGGGGGGTTTGTGTACAAAATTTAAAGTGGATGAAAACCCAATCACTAAGAGGTCTTAACCTGGATTTTGGAAATGGTTTCCACCTTCTATAATGGTCATCAAGTTCTCAAACTCAAAGTGGGCCTTCCAATAACTTTGCAACTCTCCAATAATAATTTCTTGCCATGCCACAATATACAACTGTATTTTTTTTTTTCAAAAAGTTCCCCTTTTTATCAATAAAAAAGCCATCCTTGAGCGCCAAACTAGACTAGATGATGTCACCAGGAGAAAGCATTTCCTCAGTCTCCTCTGAACGTTGTACAATGTAACTGTCATGTACCTGGCCCTGGAGCAGAAATGCTGAGAGGGCTCTCCTTGTAGCTAAGTTCTTGGTGTCTCTGAAGATGGAAACAGGCAGGGCTTTTTTTCGGCTGGAACATGGGGGAATGCAGTTCCGGCACCTCTAGCATTGAATGTATGCAATGGCAAGGGCTGTTGGGATATGCTGGAGGATCTATTGATTCTAGCTACTTAGGGATCTATTGTTGATGGAAGAGGTCCATAGTTGGGAGGGTTTGTTGTTGCTGGTGGGGGAATCTGTTGTTGGCAGGGGGATCAACTATTGAGGGAGGTGTCTATCGCTGCCTGGGGGGGGCTATACTGTTGAGAGAGGGGTCTATTGTTGCTGGGGGGATGTACTGTTGAGTGAGGTGTCTATTGTTGCTGGCTGCCGAAAGGTCTATTGATGTTGGCTGCTAGGAGATATATTTTTGCTGTAGGGGATCTATTGTTGGTGGTGGTACCATACAGCACATATAAAATTATACTGCGGCAGTACTGGTAGGTGGCTAGGGAGTGGTACCAAGGGAGGTGCTCAAAGGTGGGTAGGGGGCGGAGACAAGAGGTGACTTGGGAAGAGTACCTGCACCTATCATCTGAGAAAAAAAACCCTGGGAACAGGGATCACTAAGCCCAGAGAAGCAGGGATTGTCAGCTGTGCCACAGGTGTCAGATGCTGGAGAGGCGACCTTCCTGCAGGTGGACTCTGGGTGAGTGGCGCCGCTGGTCCTATGAAGGATACAGGTTGTGCAGGCAACACACAGCAGTAAGGTGGGTCACAGCAGGTATGTGCAGCATGCTGGTCACAGCAGGTAAGTGCAGCATGCTGGTCACAGCAGGTAAGTGCAGCATGCCGGTCAAAGCAGGTAAGTGTAGAATGCCGGTCACAGCAGGTAAGTGTAGCAGGCTGGTCACCGCAGGTACGTGAAGCAGGTTGGGTGGATCACAGCATGCAGGATGAGAAAGGAGGCGTAGTCAGGAGTCATAAGGTCAGAGAACCAGTGGTCAGCAGAGGATCAGAGACGTGGTCAGGCAAGCAGAGGTCATACACAGAGCAGGAGACAGGAGCAGATCTGTGGATTAGCTGAGGTCAGGGCCAGGAGAGAGACAAGAGGAATCTAAGAGCAAGCGGGGTCGGTAACCGGTAGTCCAGAAGCTCAAGTACACAGGGCAACAGGAAGCTGAAGACCAGCAACAAGGTCAGCAACGTCCATGTGCAACAGTCATCTTTTTAAAGGCAGACGGGCGCCAGACTCGACTGCATGTTGCGCGCCCCGCAGGGCCGCTGTTAAAAATCATGGGGCCCCGTACAGTCTACCTGGCGGGGCCCCCCACATAAGCCTGAACCTGAGCACCCCTCCCTCTAACCCGTGGACTGTGTACAATGGAGAAATGCAGGGTTTAATATACATATACTGTATATTAACGCAATAGAAAGTACAGCAGGGAAAAGACTTTCACTCTGGGCACGGTGAATACCCACAATATTTTAGATATGTGGGAGAGCAGTATGCAGTATGGCCAACTTTATGCTCAGAGCCCGGGCCCAGTCTCTACCTCCACCTAACATCCCCCGACTTCACAAGTACCTGGTCCTGCTGGCTTCTTTTATCTGGGGTCCTCATGCAGTGCTTCCCCTGGGGTGGGGGGCTTGGATCCTCTGGATCTGGGAGCGTGGGGACCGGCCAGAAGCTGAGCTCCTCTAAAACCTCTGCTCCTTCCACCTGGGCACGAAGTTGGACAGCCGGAAGCAGAAAGCAAAGTATTTAAACACTTTCGGGAGTAATCTGCAGCCGTATGTCCAGACAATTACATTACACAAGTCCCGGCCGGTGTATTGATATAGAAGAGACTGGGACTTGTGTAATGTACTGTATGTAATAGTCTGGACATACAGCTGCAGATTACTCCCAAAAGTGTTTAAATAATTTGCTTTCTGCTTCCTCCCACGCACACTACATGGGACCTTAGCTCAGGATTAGTATAGTCCCTATAATGTGGGAGTCCCCCCTCTGCCTCTGGGCCCCCCTACAGGGCAGGGCCCAGTACAGGAGGGCTGGTGGTCCCCCCCTATCAGCAGCCCTGGCGCCCCGGCGCGCACACATGAGCACCATGGTGCACGTGCATGCGCCCGATGTCCTCCAAATATGCATGTGCGCATTTCTGCGCAAACGGCACAGCCATGTCAGAAATTGCCCATTATGCCAGGTCTCTGGGCAACTCTCCTCTGGCTTGTCAGTAACTTTGTAGCCAGTAACAAAAATAAAGTGTGCTGCTTTTGAGAAAGCTGATTGTATGTAACGCGCCAGGCGAACATTAGACATCATCACAGTGGGCAGGGAGAGGACGCCATTTTGTCAGAGGTTTATATGTATTGCAGAGGATTCCACATGTGCAATTACAAGGATGCCATTTTGTTGGAGGTTTAGCTGTATTGCCGAGGATTCCACATGTGCAATCATAAGGATGCCATTTTGTTGGAGGTTTATCTGTATTGCCGAGGATTACACATGTGCAATTACTCCTTCCTTTGTGAGCAAGATTGTTTAAGTAATTCTAATTAATGGTTTGTTCCAAACTGCACTATTAGTTCTCCCTTTATACTTTGCATGAGCTATACCAATTGGGAACTGGAGATTACGCAAGAGAAGAACCGAGCGTGGGACTGACTGTTCCATAGACATGTGAGATTTGTTTCATTCCCAATTAAAATTCGGGCAAATTTTTAGTTTTTCGGAAATTCCGATGTATCGGAATGTAGAATCACAATAGTAACAAATGTAAACGAACCCA
The DNA here is from genome assembly GCF_037356315.1 of Lithobates pipiens. NCBI lineage: Eukaryota > Metazoa > Chordata > Amphibia > Anura > Ranidae > Lithobates > Lithobates pipiens. The sequence goes on along the minus strand of NW_027507686.1, from coordinate 12,494,379 downwards.
AAATGTGTCCGAAATAGCACAATCTGAATTGAAGTTCAAATTCGATTCAAATTTGGAAATGAAATGTAAACATATTGTAATTCTTAGATGTGAAAAATTAGGCAGACGCATTCGAAGTGAATTTTTCTAAATTCGAATGCAAATTCGAATTTTCTGAATTCGTTCAAATTTAATCAAATTCAATTCAATTTGACCTAATTCGCAAAAACCCCACAAATGTGCTTCTGGAAGAATGGTCAAACATTCCCATAGGCACCCACCTAAACCTTGTGAGTTAGTGACTTGTATAGCGCTACCTATGTGAACTGAATCGCCTCAGGGCACTTTCTTGCCACCAGAGTCCATCTGAGGCTTTGCGTGGTCCTTTTACCCCGTAAGGTCCTGACATGCTTACAAACACATACAACTACACATATTAAGGCCAATTTTTTAGACAAGGTCTAATTAACCTACCAGCATGTCTTTGGAGTGTGGGAGGAAACCGGAGCACCCGGAGGAAACTGCTACCCACTACACCACTGTGCTGCCTTGTGGATGGCCTTCCCAGAGGAGTTATAGCTGTTATAGCTGCAAAGGGTGGGCCAACTCAATATTGAACCCTAAGCCCTAGTACACACGGTCAGACATTCCGACAACCAAATCCGACGGATTTTGTCCGAAACTGTTGCATACACACAGTCGGACAAAGTTGTCAGAAAATCCGATCGTACTTAACGTGATGACGTTATTTCGTTAGGACGGGACTACATTCAGGCTAGTAGCCAATAGCTTTGGTCTAGGAATTTGATCTGAGCATGCGTGGCACTTTGTCTGATCGGAATTCTCTACACATGATCGGACAAGGTCCGATCGGATCATGTTGTCGGAAAATTTTATAGCCAAGCTGGAAAACTTTGTCGGTCGGATATTCCGACGGAAACAGTCCGATGGAGCCCACACACAGTCTGATTATCTGACAACACGGTCCGATCGGACATTTTACCGTCTGAATGTCCGACCGTGTGTACAAGGGCAAAGACTGGGATGCCATTAAAGTTCATGTGTGTGTGTAAAGGCGTGTATCTCCAGCAGGTACCAAAATACAGAAATATCAGTTTTGGGCGGGACTGACCTTTAAGGCTAAGTTTACATCCATGCACACATTGCTGCCATGCACATTACATGTAGTTGGTGTTTGGAAGTGTCATTCATATCGAATAACAACCAATGCACCATTGCACGTTGCATTAAAAATGTAGTGGCACGTCCTATTTTTGGGACCTTTGTTGGCTGGACAAACCCTTATTTTTAACGGGCTGTCCTCATGCAATGCATGTTAATGGACCACCTAAAGTGTGTTACCACACCTTACAATTGTAAATGGGATATACATAAACAAACAGGGGGTTACACTATGGGATTTTTAAGGTAGAAAGTCATTGAATCAATTACCATATATTGTCAAAACATTTTTAAATGTATTCATTAATGTTAATAAAAAATGCAAAGCTGAAACCATATACGATATATATCCTGGACATATACTCTCCTACACCTTTCAGACCTCTAAGCCAATCACTTTCATTTTCTATATATTGTTCTAAATATTGCTTTGTTGTATGTGATTAATCACATTGTTACTGATCATGTACTGATTAAGTTGCAGATATTTTCCTGATGAAGCGGCCCAGCCCGCGAAAATAGTTGAAATGCTGTCCATGGCCAACTATCCCACTGTGATCTTCCCCGTCAGGGGAGAATTATCTTGGTGATACACATGGACTGTCACCTATGTTTTTAATTTACTATCGACATTTTCTGTCATGTGTTATGTATCAATAAACTTTTCTAGTATTTTATACGATTGTTCCTGCATTTGAATGTATCCTTATTGCATTGTACCAAGATAGTCCATTTGCCCCCCCCCCCCCTTTTCTTTTGGTGCAATCTGGCTGTGGACCAGGCTCCCAACCCCTTTATTTCTATATCCAACTCTCATTTTCAAATAACTTCATTCATCATTCACAAACACAGCTTGAAGAAGCTTAACGCGTTTCGTAAACTAGGCTCACTTCTTCAGAAGAAGAGAAGGCAGAGCTATATGTGATCACAGTAATTCCAATAAATCTTATAAGATCATGTCAATCATCATGGTGTATATCAAAGTACTATATGTCTGCCACATCACCAGAAAGGTGTGGGAAGGGAAAACTGAAGAAGGGAGAAGACACCCACCACATTATGTAAGAGGACAACCTATACTGTCTTATAGAGGGAGATTTACTAAAACTGGAGCACACAGGATCTGGTGCAGTTCTGCATAGAAACCAATCAGCTTCCAGCTGTTATTGTCAAAGCTTAATTGAACAAGCTGAAGTTACAAGCTGATTGGTCACCATGCACAGCTGCACCAGATTCTGTGTACACCAGATTTAGTCAATTTACCCCATAGTGTCTAAACCTACATCTAATTCTGTTTGTCCCAACCTGTCAATGAAGGAGGAAAGGAAGTCAAAGGAGTTACACATCACACAAAACCCTCATGTAAAAAGTGGAAGCAGGCCCTCCCCCTCCATGTTCCCCGGAGGAACTCCTGCGTCTACAAAATACATTCCCCTACCGATGGTGCACATCGTCCCTCAAATATCTTGGGGTTCAGCTAACGACTTCCTACTCCGCCCTTTACCCGACCAATTACATCCCTCTGTTTAAGTCTATCAACAGTATGTTATCTCGATGGACCTCCCTTCCCCTGTCCTGGATAGGCCGAAAAAACGTGCTGAAAATGTCCATCATGCCAAAACTGTTATATTATTTTGAAACCTTGCCTGTCCCCATCCCGATGTCACAGATTAAGTTGCTTAAGCGCTGGTTCTTGAAATTTATTTGGAACGGCAGGGCCCATAGAGTGGCTGGTTCGGTGGTTTTTGCCCCCAAAGATCAGGGGGGCATGGGTGCACCGGACGTCTACAAATACTATCTGGCATCTCATTTGCGCCCGATAGTGTCTTGGTCTTGCCTGAGACCTCCGAATCGCTGGACGGAGATTGAGATGGGTTCTCTATATCCGACCCATCCTTGCTCCTTGGCGTGGTCGCCGGGGACAATGGGGACCCCGGGCTTCTGGATCTATGCCTGGGTCCCATGTTGTTCACGCTTAGACTGTGGCGTTCCTGCTCTTCCAAATTTGCATTGTCATCACCCTGTCCCCCCCTCTCTAATGTGCTGTTTAATCCTTTAGTTCCTGACAGTCTATCGCATGTTCGTATGTTTCCCTGGGCTAAAGAGGGGTTGTTCCAACTCCGCCACTTCGTTCACCCTGTCACGCGTAAACTTAAGCCCTTTTCGGCCCTCCAAACCGACAGTCAACTCCCAAACCACATGCGGTATTCCTACCTCCAGATAACTCACTACTTTTCAACTCTTTCCCCCTCTCTCTCCCTCTCCACACCGACGCCTTTTGAGCTGCTCTGCTCCCAGGGCCCCTACCAAGCAAAGCTTATCTCTAGTATTTACCATATACTCCAGCAGAGGTCCTCTCTCACTGCCCTATCCCACTCCTACATGGACAAATGGACGCAGCTCCTTAATCGACAAATCACTCTCCCGCAATGGTCCAGAATTTGGTCCTCCACCTCTAAAATGTCCAGATGTGTGGCACAGAGAGAGACAGCATATAAAGTCCTACTGTTCTGGTATAGGACCCCCGAGGTTATTCATCGGCATGACGCCTCTCTTTCTCCCATGTGCTGGAGGTGTGGGAGGACCAAGGGTACGCATTATCATATCTTTTGGCAATGCGCTCTAATTACTCCTTTCTGGTCCATGGTATCTCACATGCTCCAGCAAATTTTTGACACCCCCATTCCATTGGATCCTGTCCACCTTCTCCTAGGCCTTCCCTTCCCGGAGTTGGGGAAGGCAGCTAATAAATTAGCCTCCTATGTGCTGCTTGCTGCTAAAAGAGCTATCCCCTCTAATTGGTTGTCTACTCAGCCCCCAACCCAGACTCAGCTGATACAAACCGTCGGGGACATACGCAGGATGAAACATTTGACGGCTATGGTGGAGGATGGGATTGACCGGTTTGGCGTGATCTGGGCCCCCTGGGATGCCTCGATTTTTGGGCTCCCACAGGTGCCCTTGGTACCCCTAGCCACCCGGTCGGTGTCCGTCCCCTAGTGTTCCCTGACCTTCTCGCTCCCCGATGTTTTGTATGTTGTCGGTACTTCAAGTCTGTTTCTGTTGGCCCAACGGCCATTTGAAGCTTACCTTACCTCCTGTGGAAATTTATAGTGGTATGTAGCCCTCTTTTGTCAGATATTAGTCACGTTATTGAAGCATCTGCTCAAGACCCCAACCCCTGCATTAAGACATATGTGTTGTCTCTCAGCCTTTTATTTTCATAAGGTTTTACGTAATACTTTTCTGTTGTTTATTTCCTTTCTGCATTTTATTTTGCTTTGTTTTCTTTTAGTTATCTATTTTTATCCTTCCATTGCTACTGTATATCTGTAGTCACCGTGAGGTTATATCAGTCTCTCTAATAAGGTATGCACCAGATTTTCTTTGAATATTGTCAGTTCTGTATCTTTTCATTTTCTGTAAAAAAATTCTCTCAATAAAAATTACAATTAAAAAAAAAAAAAAAAAAAAAAAGTGGAAGCAGCCCCAACATGTTTCGGCCCGCCTCTGGGACTCAATTATGGAACTACCAACCTGTCAGCTAGGTACCGTATTTTGTCTGAAAGAGGCCACCGTGGAAGGATCATGTAGATTAATCTGGCCCTCAGCCAGGGTCATTGGCTTCACACAAGTCTTTAGATCAACCCATGGTCTTGGTTTCTCCCCAACATCAACAATCCTCCCCTCCCTGCCCCCAGTCTCCGATGCAGGCTTCCCCGGTTGAGCCCTCATTGGTTACTAGGACTGCCAGCGTACTAATAACCAATCAGGTGCTTGCCCCAACATTCAAAGGAGGAGGATACTTTCCCATCAAGCTCTGATTCGCCCCTATTAAAATGATGCCCATGTGCTCTCCAGGCTCCTAGACATGCCATACGTGTGCGAGGCAAGGGGGGATTTTGATGGGGACCCTGATGTAAGGGGGGCTCTGATGGGGACTTTCATGTAAGGGGGAACTCTAATGGGGACACTGATATAAGGGGTGCTCTGATGTAAGGAGGGACTATGATTTAAGGGGGATTCTGGGGACCTTGATGTGATGGGGACTCTGATGTAAATAAGATACTCTGATGGAGACCCAGGGGAACTCTTATGGAGACCCAGGGGAACTCTTATGGAGACCCAGGGGTAAAGAGGGACTGTGATGGAGATTCTGATGTAAGGGAGGACTTCAATGTAAGGGGAGATTCTGATTGGGACTCCAATGTAATGGGAGGGGGGGGCTGTGATGGGAACTCTGGTGTAAAGGGGGGGGGGGCTCTGATGGGGACTCTGATGTAAAGGGGAGGCTCTAATGGGAACGCTGATTTAAGGGAGTCCTGATGGGGACTCTGGTGTAAAGGGGATACTCTGATGGGAACAATCACAGTCCAACAGAGAAAACATGCTCTACCACAAATTATCTGGAAGGCTGGGAACTGATGCTCTGTCCTAAGTGACCTTGGAATGTAGCAATAATCTTTTTAATATAATGAAGCCAGCTACTAGGTAATAGCCATTGCTTCAATTCTTTTTTGGCTATATGGCAGGGACACACTAACGTGTTTCGTCCAAAGCCTTACTCATAGCAGTTAGGAGTAAGGCTTTGACCTGAAATGTGTTAGCCTGTTACTGCTGTATCTTGCCATTTAGCCAATAAAGAGTGTATACAGTGGATGTTACAGAGTAGCCAGCTTCATACTTGATGACCCTGTTTTTTTTCTGACATTAGTTGTTTACAAGTAAAAATGTGTATTTTTTTCCAGAAAATCACTTAGAACTCCCAAACATTTTATATATATATATATATATATATATATATATATATATATATATATATATATATAATTATTATTATTTTTTTTTTAGCAGAGAGCCTAGAGATTAAAATGGTGGTCATTGCAATATTTTACGTCACACTGTATTTGGACAGCAGTCTTTCAAACGCAATTCTTTTGGAAAAAAATACACTTTAATGAACTTAAAAAACAAAAAGCACTAAATTTAGCCCCAATTTTTTTGTATAATGTGAAAGATGATGTTACGCCGAGTAACCAGATACCTAACATGTCACGCTTTAAAATTGTGCGCGCTCGTGGAATGGCGTCAAACTACGGTAAAGATCATTTAAAGCGTCGCCTATTGAAATTGTGGAGAAGTAATAAAGTTTGGTGCCGTTCCACAAGTGTGCGCAATTTTAAAGAGTGACATGTTAGGTATCTATTTACTCGGCGTAACATCATCTTTCACATTATTAATTTAATTTAATTCACATTATTTAATTAATTTAAAAAAATTGTACTAACTTTACTGTTTTAATTTTTACATTTTTTTTTTAATTCATGAAACTGATTTTTTTTTCCCAAAACAAAAGCCTTTGAAAAATCGCTGTGCTAATACCGTGTGTGAAAATTTCCAACAACCACCATTTTCTTCCCTAGGGTCTCTGCTAAAAAAAAAAATGTATAATGTTTGGGGGTTCTGAGTAATTTTCTAGAAAAAAAAAATTATGATTTTTACATATAGGAGCAAAGTGGCAGAATTGGCCCGGATGGGAAGTGGTACTTTGATGGGAACCCTGACGTAATGGGGGACTCCAATGGGGACCCCATCTGTGTATGTAAGGGTGGTCTTTGATGGGGGATTCTGATGTAAAGGGGAGACTGATGGGTTCAAGTTCAAGTTTGAATTTATTTTCTTTGTTCTTTCTCTGTTGTTCTGAATCATATCATATTGATATAAAAAAATACAAAAAAAATAAAAAAGTAAAACCTATTAATTAATTTAAATCTTATTCATTCATTTGTAAAACTGATTTTTTTTTTTTTTAAGTGCTCAAATATTTGTAAAATATACATTGCCCTCGTACTGAAAAGTTTGAAGACCCCTGATCTAGAACAGTGTTTCTCAACTCCAGTCCTCAAGGCGCACCAACAGGTCATGTTTTCTGCTTTTCCATTATTTTGCACAGGTGATTTGATCAGTTTCCCTGCCTTAGCAATTACCACAGCCATTTCATCTGAGGGAAATCCTGAAAAACATGACCTGTTGTGGTCGCCTTGAGGACTGGAGTTGAGAAACACTGATCTAGAACATGGCCCACTGTAGAAATGGCACCACCTCAAGGAGAAATCTGGCCCTATGTCCCCTCACATGTTTCTGACAATAAAATAGCTGACCCTGGCAAAAAAAATGTAAAAAAAAAAAAAAAACTTTTTTTTTTTTTTTTAAAGTGCCACATAAAAGTAAAAATGTTAACAGAAGAAAAAAAAAAATACGTCACATTTCCTGTCGGAGAGCAGAAACGCGGAGCATTCATTAAAGCCGCTCGATGGATTTCTGCCACGGCTCTCTCCCGTCTCGTTCCTTGATAAATCTGCCCAACTTCTATAGTGCGTGTGCACCTCTTCCACCATATGTCGCCTTAACAGAATTAGTAAAGATTTCCTCTCCCGGTCCTCGCCGTTCTCGGCTTGACCTCTGCCTGCCCTCTTTTTTTTTTTTTTTTTTACAAAATAATCATAAGAAATATGCAGCAATTAGATTTTGTCCGAGGGCTACGGGTGTATTTTTCACCCAAATGAGCTGACATTGATGCATCAAAAGACAGACTAAGGCAAAAAAATATTTTTATTTATTTATTTTTTTTATTTATATATATATATATATATATATTTTTTTTTTTTAGATTTCTTTTTTTTTCTTAAGGCAGGCAAAGAATTCCCTACAACCTATAGAAACATGGGTGTCTTTACGTTTTTAGATAAAGCGTGGCAGTTCTATGTGTTCAGCCCCTCATTATTTGGCTGTTGTGTGATCAGGGATTCAACGCACACGATTCATCAGCTTGGCGTTTGCTCGGCAGCCATGAGAGAGCCTGTCTGCCTCTTCAATCTCCGTGACAGGCTAAAAAATACTGATTTATACTAAATCATTAAAATCTGCTTATTATTGCCTCGCTTGTTCCACTTCAAACCGGCGTCTTGATCTGCATTGTGCCTGGTACAATTTTATACCACTCCGAGCTGTGATCTCAAAGAGAGAAGGAGAGGGAGAAAGGAGGGGGGGGGGGGGCATTGCTCGCTCTTTGTTAAGGGATGTCATTTCCGTTAAAGGAGACTAATTAAACGCATGGGCAACATGCTCGTGGAAGAGATCATTTTTTTTTTTTTTGGATAAACAAAAACGACCCACGCTGTTGCACTTGATTAGGAAAAAGGCAGAAAGGGACAGCGTGGCGCATAAAAGTCTGGTGCGGCTTAAAGGGAAGCTGCGTCAAGCTTGCCATGGGTATAAAGAGAGGGAAAATCGCAAAGCGGGTCCTCCAATTTGTAACTAGAAAAGGGAGGTGTATGTGTGGGAGGAGCAAATGCAGTAAAGAAAAAATTCCACCGCTCAGTCCGGTTGTATAAACAGAAAAGTCAGGGCTACTACCCATACACTACATATGACTAAGGCCTTATAAGCTGAAACACGTCAACTGACTTAATCTGCATTTATTCACTGTGTTTATGAATGCGTTTATTCACGTTTATTCACAATGGTTATGATTAAGGCCTTATAGGCTGAAACACATCCACTCACTTAATCTGCATTTATTCACTGCATTTATTCAAGTTTACTCACAATGGTTATGACTAAGGCCTTATAGGCTGAAACGTGTCAACTGCTTAATCTGCGTTTGTTCACTGTGGTTGTTCAATAAAGGAAATTTTAAGAGCAACAACCGGAGTGCGGATCATTTTTTCTACACTCAGTCCGGCTGTTGCACTTGATTAGGAAAAAGGCAGAAAGGCACAGCGAGGTGCAAAAAGTCCGATGCTGGTTCAGCTTAAAGGGAAGCCGCGTCAAGCTTGCCAGGGGGTATAAAGAGAGGGAAAATCGCAAAGCCGGTCCTCCAATTTGTAACTAGAAAAAGGAGGTGTGTGTGGGAGGAGCAAATGCAGTAAAGAAAAAATTCCACTGCTCAGTCCGGCTGTATAAAGAGAAAAGTCAGGGCTACTACCCATACACTACATAGATTGCAGAGCTCCCAGGTGCTCGATCCGCAGTCGCTGGCTGAGTACAGCAATGTAGAAAAATTGATCCGCACTCCGGTTGTAAAAATTTCTTAATTTTATTGAATAGCCACAGTGAATAAATGCAGATTAAGTCAGTTGACGTGTTTCAGCCTATAAGGCCTTAGTCATAGCCAATGGTTATGACTAAGGCCTCATAAGCTGAAACACATCAACTGACTTAATCTGCATTTATTCACTGTGTTTATGAATGCGTTTATTCACGTTTATTCACAATGGTTATGATTAAGGCCTTATAGGCTGAAACACGTCCACTGACTTAATCTGCATTTATTCACTGTGTTTATGACTGCGTTTATTCACATTTACTCACAATGGTTATGACTAAGGCCTTATAGGCTGAAACGTGTCAACTGCTTAATCTGCGTTTGTTCACTGTGGTTGTTCAATAAGGAAATTTTAAGAGCAACAACCGGAGTGCGGATCATTTTTTTCTACACTCAGTCCGGCTGTTGCACTTGATTAGGAAAAAGGCAGAAAGGGACAGCGAGGCGCAAAAAGTCCGATGCTGGTGCGGCTTAAAGGGAAGCTGCGTCAAGCTTGCCATGGGTATAAAGAGAGGGAAAATCGCAAAGCAGGGCCTCCAATTTGTAACTAGCAAAGGGAGGTGTGTCTGTGGGAGGAGCAAATGTGGTAAATAAAAAATTCCACCGCTCAGTCTGGCTGTATAAACAGAAAAGTCAGGGCTACTACCCATACACTACATAGATTGCAGAGCTCCCAGGTGCTCGATCCACAGTCGCTGGCTGAGTACAGCAATGTAGAAAAATTGATCCGCACTCCGGTTGTAAAAAATTCTTAATTTTATTGAATAGCCACAGTGAATAAATGCAGATTAAGTCAGTTGACGTGTTTCAGCCTATAAGGCCTTAGTCTTAAGGAAGTGGTGTGACATCCAGGCTGATATGCCTGTTAGTAAATTAATGATACACGAAGAGACAAAAGGAGTGAGCTGAGAGGTAGAGAGATAGTATCAGCTGACCCAGGGAGGAGGTGTAGATCAAGAATAGAAGAGATCCAAGAACAGAACCTTGGGGGACCCTGACAGAGAAAGGAAGAGGAGGAAGTAGAATTGTAAGTGACACTGATGGTGTGGTTGGATAAGCAGGAAGAGAACCAGCGAAGAGTACAGTCATGGAGACCAAAGTAGTAAAGTTTTTTGAGCAGGAGAGGGTGGTCATCTGTATCAAAGGCAGCAGAAAATTCCAGGAGCAGGAGTACAGAATAGTGTCCATTGGCTTTGGCCGTTAGTAGATCGTTTGTTAGTTTTCGGAGGGTAGATTCTGTGGATTGTTGAAGGCGAAATCCAGACTGAAGCGGATCAAGAAGGTTATTCTCGGTGAGGTGGTCGCTCAGTCGGTTGTAGACCAGACATTTAATACCGCATACATGCGATCTGACTTTTTGTCAGCAAAGGTCCGACGGAACGAATCTGTCGGACAATTCCATCGTGTGTGGGCTCCATCGGACCTTTGCTGTCCAAAAATCTGACGGACTTTAGAAATAGAACATGTTTCAAATTTTTCGTCCGGAACTCCGCCAGAACCAGTTCCTATGGAGAAATCCGCTCATGTGTATGCTAGTCCGACGGACAAAAACCGACACTAGGGCAGATATTGGCTACTGGTTATGAACTTCCTTATTCTAGTCCGGTCGTACGTCATCACGTTCGAATCCGTCGGACTTTGGTGTGATTGTGTGTGGCCAAGTCCGTTCATTTGGAAAGTCCGTTGGAACTACTCCAAAAGTCAGTAGGGAAAACCATCGGACCTAGTCCGTCGAAAAGTCCGGTCGTGTGTACGCAGCATTAGGAGTCTGAATATGTCAAATGTTCTGCATATCCATCAATAAAAAGTGTATATAAAAAAAGGGGAAGATTGGGCGAAGGTTTCTTAAGACTGGTGGGGTCCAGTGAGGGATTTTTAAGTATGGGGATGACTAGTGCATGTTTTAGAGAGTTGGGGAAGATGCCAGAATACAGGGAGAGATTCAAGATGTGAGTTATGCCGCATACACACGACCAGACTTTCCATCAGAATAAAGTCTGATGGTCTTTCCGAAGGAGTTCCGACGGAGTTCCGCTGAAGCGGATTTGCCCACACACGATCACACCAAAGTCCGTTTGTTTAGAATGCGATGCCGTACAACAGGACTAGAAAAGGAAGTTCAATAGCCAGTAGTCAATAGCTGCCCTTGCGTTGTTTTTGGTCCGTCAGAATAGCGTACAGACGAACGGTTTTCCCGATAGGCATTGATTCCTTCGGAAAGATTTAAAACATGTTCTATTTCTAGGTCCGTCAGAATTTTTGAAAAAAAAAAGTCTGCTGAAGCCCACACACGATCGGAATATCCGATGAAATGATTCCGCCGGACCTTTTCTGCCAGAAAGTCCGGTCGCGTGTACGCGGCATTAGAGAGTGTAGAATAGAGCCAGATTGTGAACACATAATGCCGCGTACACACACGATCGGAATTCCGGTCAGAAAAAGACCGATGAGAGCTTTTCATCCGAAAATGCGACCGTGTATACGCTCCATCAGAATTTAGCTGTCCAAATTCCCGCCAGCCAAAAATTAATAGCATGTTCTCAATTTTCCAGACGGAAAAACGTTCTATCGATAATTACGATCGTGTGTATGCAATTCCGACACGCCAAAAAAATCACGCATGCTCAGATTCAACTACGAGACAGAAGCTATTGGCTACTGGCTATTGAACTTCCTTTTTCTAGTCCCGTTGTACGTGTTGTACATCACCGCGTTCTAAACTATCGGAATTTGTTGTTACCGTGTGCAGGCAAGACAGCTTGAGCAGAATTCCGTCGGAATTCCTTCGGGAAAACCATCAGAGCTTCTTCCGACGAGAATTCCAATCGTGTGTACGCGGCATAAGAGTTGCGTCTACAAGACAGGAAGTAAAGGGAAATCTCCTCAATGGGGAATGTTAATGGAAATAGAAAAAAATGTTTTTTTTTAACAATTCCCAACTCTATCAAAACACAAAGTTGGCTTTAGATATAATAGTACATAACAGATACAATAAATGATACATTTATTTATACCCCTCAATATATAAGGCAGCTGAGAAGGAAAGAGGGTTGAAATGACCCCCAAGCGCCATATTTAGGAGTTGTGACTTGGATCACTTTGGTCTTTGGTACCGGAACCCGTTTAGCTCACCCTCACCACGATTCTCCTTCTTTGTGCTGCTTTCTGAATGCCTTTACATCGGCTTAAATAACAACAAAGCAACCCCAAGCCGCGGCAGGCCTAATTCCAGCTAATGCCAGAGATGGTATAAATAAGACATTGATACTGTATGCAGAGATGGAAGGAGAGGAAAACAAATGAGATCTGATCGGGATTAATGGGGGAAGCCTTAGGAGGCGGCTAGTAAGCATCGCCCCGGCAGGAAATCGCATCAAGAACAGAGCTTAGCGCGGCAGAAGCTGCTTTCCAAATAAAACAAATGCGTACTCCACGTAATGAGCAGGCGCATTAATGTTTCCCTCCGAACCTTCTATTCTTTCCGCAGCGTGCCTTCAAATTTATCACTTACATACAAATTAAGGGGTAACCTGGGAGCAGGCTGCTAATCAGCTGAATGAAATCTGTCAAGGGGCGAAGCCTGTGAAAATAGCACCGGCGGATCTTAAATCCTCCATAACTTTCCTGAGAATAGACCAGCGCGGGGCCACCTGCTGCTTCCCTGAAAGGGGTTTTAATTTTATTTAAATGGGAAGCTTGTGGTATTGTAGAAAACCTAGGACGTTGTTCATGCCATTTTTAAATTGACTCTGCCGCTAAAATATTACTGTATGATAAAGGGTTCCTTGAAGGGTAATACTGTGTCTTTTGTGATAGCGCACGTATTACTGCAACGCTTCGTTATGGAGGAACCTTTAAAGGGACTATGTCACTAAAATAAGCCGGGCAAAAGACAATGAAAATGCACCACTCTTAGTGCCCCCCTCTTATCTCCCCTCACCACTCTTAGTGCCCCCCTCTTATCTCCCCTCACCACTCTTAGTGCCCCCCTCTTATCTCCCCTCACCACTCCTAGTGCCCCCCTCTTATCTCCCCTCACCACTCTTAGTGCCCCCCTCTTATCTCCCCTCACCACTCTTAGTGCCCCCCTCTTATCTCCCCACACCACTCTTAGTGCCCCCCTCTTATCTCCCCTCACCACTCTTAGTGCCCCCCTCTTATCTCAGAGTGAAGAAAAACCAATGGGCGACGATCCTGCAGAATCCTGACCCCCCCCCTGATTTTCTTAGTGGTTTGATCCATCAGCCCTAATGCCCCGTACACACGAGTGGATTTTCCGTCGGAAAAAACTTGGATGGTTTTTCCGACAGAATTCTACTCAAGCTTGGCTTGCATACACATGGGTCACACAAAAGTTCTCTGAACTTTCGACCGTCAAGAACGTGGTGACGTACAACACTACGACGAGCCAAGAAAATGAAGCTCAATGCTTCCGAGCATGCGTCGAATTGTTTCCGAGCATGCGTAGGAATTTTGCATGTCGGAATTGGTACATCTGAATTTCCGATCAGAGCGTTTTTTCCGACCGAAAAATAGAGAACCTGCTCTCAATCTTTTGCTGGTGGGAATTCCGCCAGCAAAAGTCCAATGGAGGATACACACGGTCGGAATTTCCGACCAAAAGCTCACATCGGACTTTTGCTGGGGGAATTTCCGATCGCGTGTATGGGGCATTATATATCACTGCTGTGACATAGCGTCTCCGTAGAAGGAACCACAGAGCTCAGCGTGTAGGCTGGGGCAGCCTGTATTCTCCACTTCAGGTGGCACTCAACTGCAGCAGCAGTGCAGAGGAAGAGGAAGTCAAGAGGAACGTGGTTCCTCTTTGGTTTCTTGGGTCACTGGGGCAGGAATCTGATTAGATTCTGACAGCCCATGTGACTCTAAGGGCCATCTTGGGTCAGGAAAAGTCTATTTAAGACCCTGGCTCTTGAGTTTGGTACGCATTTAGCGTGTGGGTAGTGTAGGGACACAAATAGGGATAGGTTCCAGATGAGTAGAGAAAGTATAGAGATCCACCACTTTCTCCTGGAAACCTCCGGTTTGGGCTCGGACCAACCAGGCCGCATTCCGCCCTTCAAGACAGACGCTGTCAGTTCGACTGAAATCTGCCTTGCTACAATGTGTTGTTCAACTGTGAGTGTTCCCAGTAAGGCAGCATTTTGTTGGCCAACTTTTCTTCTTTTCCAATCATTTTTATTGAAAACTGTCAAGCATTTCCGTATACAAAATGTCTTAAGATACTAGAGGTGTGAGCAAAATGGTATACCCTTAGCCCCTGTACATACAGTCGGAGAATCCGTCAGAATGTGTCCTATCGGAGCGTGCTGTCGGATAATCCGACTGTGTGTGGTATGCATCGGACTGATTCCATCGGAATATCCGGCGGACCCAATTTTCCAACTTGTTGGAAATATTTTCCGACCAACTGGTTCGATCGGACATACTCCGATCATGTGTAGAGAATTTTAATCGGACCAAGTGCCACGCATGCTCAGATCAAATTCCTACATCAAAGCTATTGGCTACTAGCCTGAACGTAGTCCCATACTTTTTATACTTTATATCGTTTTATACTTCAACTTAATGAACTACATGAGAAACTTGTAACAAGTAAAAATAACAAACAAAAAACAAAAAAACAAAAAGAAAAGGAAAGACAGGATTAGCGCTTTTTTGGATCCCTGTCATTCTTTAGGCTTCGTGAAGATGAAGAGGAAGAATCCATACCATGTGACCTAAGTCAGCTTATGCCGCGTACACACGAGCGGACTGTATGGCGTACTTAGTTCGTCATACAATCCGACGGACAGTCCGTCGTACTTTCCACTGAACGGACTTGACCACACACGGATGCACAAACAGTCCGTCGAAAGCTTGCGCGATGACGTGTACAGCACGTACGACGGGACTAGAAATAGGAAGTCCAAGACACAGCAAAGCACCCTTCCGCCGTGTAAATCCTTTCTGGGCATGTGCCATTCTTAGTCAGTCGAACTAGCATACTGACGACCGTACTGTCCGCTGAAACCAAAGTACGACGGACAGAATTTCGAAAAAAAGGAAATACTTAGTACGCCGGACTGCAAGCTGAAAAAGTCCGCTGAAGCCCACACACGAGCGGATTGTCCGCTGAAATGTGTTTCGACGGACTAAGTACGCCATACAGTCCGCTCGTGTGTACGCGGCATTACTGGTCACTCAAACAGGATTCAGGGGAAGAAAAGAAAAACCTTCAAGAGGAAGGAAGAAAGGGCAGAGAAGAAGGGAAAGGAAGGTAAAAAAAAGGGAGGGAATGTGCACCCCTGTCGTTCTCCGCTTAACTGTACTGGTGTCTCATAAGCCTTGGGACAGGTATTTTATCCATGGTTTCCAGACCCTATCGAAGATAGGTTGTTTATCAAGTAATATGGCTAAAAAGCGTTCATTGATCATGATCCACTTCCTTTTTACCAAGTCCAAGGGGATTATGGGCGTCCTCCAAGATCTAGCTACTGCTATCCTGGATGTAGTAAAGATAAATTATATTCTTGTGTCCTGGTACTCCCTCCACTGGGCTTCCTAGTAGCGCTTGTTATGATGATCTGATTAGATTCACCTGGGTTAGTGAAAAGATAAAATTATAGGTGCAAATCCAAAATCCCCTGAAACATAGAGGGGAAGTGCCTGGGGCATATGTCGCCACTCTCACTGGTACCATGTACCATCACAGCAAAATTTTGTAATTCATCTCGATTAGTGAGGTGTTAAATTGGTTGTAAACCCTTACAAACCACTTTGACCTACAGGTAAGCCTAGATTAATGCCGCGTACACACGAGCGGACTGTATTGCTGCGTATACACGAGCGGACTGTATGGCGTACTTAGTCCGTCATACAATCCGACGGACAGTCCGTCATACTTTCGACTGAACGGACTTGACCACACACGGATGCACAAACAGTACGTTGAAAGCTTGCGCGATGACGTGTACAGCACGTACGACGGGACTAGAAATAGGAAGTCCAATACACAGCAAAGCACCCTTCCGCCGTGTAAATCCTTTCTGAGCATGCGCCATTCTTAGTCCGTCGAACTAGCCTACTGACGAGCGGATTGTCCGCTGAAACCAAAGTACGACGGACAGAATTTCGAAAAATCTGAAATACTTAGTACGCCAGACTGCACGCTGAAAAAGTCCGCTGAAGCCCACACACGAGCGGACTGTCCGCTGAAATGTGTTTCGACGGACTAAGTACGCCATACAGTCCGCCCGTGTGTACGCGGCATAAGGCGTACTTAGTTCGTCATACAATCCGACGGACAGTCCGTCGTACTTTCCACTGAACGGACTTGACCACACACGGATGCACAAACAGTCCGTCGAAAGCTTGTGCGATGATGTGTACAGCACGTACGACGGGACTAGAAATAGGAAGTCCAAGACACAGCAAAGCACCCTTCCGCCGTGTAAATCCTTTCTGGGCATGCGCCATTCTTAGTCCGTCGAACTAGCATACTGACGACCGTACTGTCCGCTGAAACCAAAGTACGACGGACAGAATTTCGAAAAAACCGAAATACTTAGTACGCCGGACTGCACGCTGAAAAAGTCCGCTGAAGCCCACACACGAGCGGATTGTCCGCTGAAATGTGTTTCGACGGACTAAGTATGCCATACAGTCCGCTCGTGTGTACGCGGCATAAGGCTTACCTGTAGGTCCAAGAAATATGTTTAGGAGATATTTACCCGAAGACAGCCACCGCTGTGTACGGCGCATGCGCCGTAGACAGCGGAGAGCAGGCGCACTGGGCAGGCCGCAGATCACGGCGATATGCCGCGAGTGTCAGCTCCCGTGCGCATAACATCATCGCGGCTCCGGCAAATGACAGCCCTGGAGCAGCGAGACCCACCAAGAAGATGGACGCTCGGAACTACAGGTGACATCGCTGGCTCCTGTGTCAGGTAAGTGACACATAATGGACTACTATGTGATGCGATGCGATGCGATGCATAGTAGTCCATTATGCTTTAACTTTGCAGGGAATCAAAGAGGAAGTAAACCCATCAGGGTTTACTTCCTCTTTAATGTATGCTTTTGAGGCAAATTGTGCCATTTTGACCCATTTATTAATTTCCAACGTTGCCTCTATATCCTGTTCTCGCTTGTTCATATAAAACAATTTTTCTAACTTAGAGGACAAGATGCTCTATATTTTTGAGATATGACCGGTATGCTTATTGAAGGACCCGCTCAGATATTCCATTGGGGTGGAAGTTGTTAAATTATTTGTTCGCTGTAGCGTCTTCAGATAATGTACTATTTGGAAGTAATGGTACACTTCGGTGTTAGGGAGTGGGTGTTTATCTAGTAGGGTTTATTTAGATAATATACCTTTATGGCACATGTCAGCAAAACGTATCAAGCCCTTGTTAGTCCACCATGCAAACTCTTGAGGATTAAGACCCGGGGTGAAATCAGGATTACCAGTCAACGGAGCCAGGGGAGCATGAGAAGATCTGAATGCATAGGGCTTCATCAATCTGTCCCATAGGCTTATGTGCTTATATTGCAAGGAAAGGAAAAGTCCAAAGAAAACGGTTTGCCCTCGCAGGGGTTTTCACCGCCACTTCAGTGAAACACATCCTTTTATCCTCCTCCATTGCTTTTGTCCCATTGCTGCTCATGCTTGCCTCTAGGACTCTGGTATGGCCCCTCAGACCACCTCACAACTCACCTGTGCTTACATGCAATTTCTGCACTCCCGCAGCTCTCTCGGCAGTCGGCACACATTCTGTATTCTCTGTATTCTCAGACCCTCGGGTTTAGGGGGTCCATCAGTTCCCTCACAGAGTGCACCTGATCTGTGCTAACATGTACAGCTCTGGCTGCTCCCATGTAGCCTCATGGACTCCCTGGGAGGGTGAAGCCTTAGAGCCCTTTCACACTGCCAGCACCCAGGCTACGGCAGTAAAGTGCCGCTAGTTTTAGCTGCGATTTACCATCGTTTTTGCATCACTTTTCAGGGCGCTAGTGGGCACTTTTAACCTCCACTAGTGGCCAAATAAGGGGTTAAAAGTGCCCGCAAAGCACCGCTGCCGAGGCGCTTTGCAGGTGCTTCAGCGACGCTGCCCATTAAATTCAATGAGCAGGGGTGGCGCTTCAGGAGCAGTGTATACACCGCTTTTAAAGCACTTAAAAGAAGCTGCTTGCAGGACTTTTTTGACGTCCTGCCAGCGCAGCGACCCCAGTGTGAAAGCAGGGATTCAGGTGCTTTACAGGCGCTATTTTTTATCACTAAAGTTCCTGAAAAATACCTCCAGTGCGAAGGGGGTCCTAAACTGCTACTATGCCCTGATTATAATGAGTGTGCACACCTGCACACTCATCACTATGCTGGTCTCCAGCAAAACCCAGGCACTGGGTTGGAGGCTTCTTCCCTTCCAAAGCTCTTCAAAGCCTCCAAGCTCCAAACCCCGATCTGGGAATTACAAAACCCAGAGAAAACCAAAAGAATAGTTTTTTCTGCTCTAAACAGAACTCCTGGAGCCTTTCACCCTGCATACATGAGAACCCTGTGTTGTCTTAAATCCCACTACTACAGCAGGGCTGTCTTTAAGGCAGGGCAAAAGGGGCAGCTGCCCTGGGCCCTGTCATTGTTGTGGGGCCCAAAACAGCTGCCTCTTACTTGCCAACTATCCAGGTTTAAATTCCCTTGTCCCTTGAAGTTTTAGTCCCTTGCTGTGTCCCGATATCTCAGTGTGAAGTGCTGGTCCTAATGCTGCCCAGCTCTGCCCTGTAGATGTGTACAGATGACCCACCTGCAGAGCCTGTGTTTACATGTAAATAACCGGCATTCATGTGTAAATAGCGGCTGAAATACTAAGTAAATAGCTGCGGCCGGTGGCATTGACATGTAAATAAAGGCAACATTCATATGTATATCATGCTCCCCTGCAGTGAGGAGATGATGTGCTGTAACCTCTAGCAACTAATCAGTGAGCCGCAATGTGTGCTGTAACCTCTAGCAACCAGTAAGCAGTAATGATATGCTGTAACTGCTGGCAACCAATCACAATTGCTGCCTGATCTGATACAGTAAACTGATTTTAAGTCCAGCTGCTATTTATTGTATGTCTCAGAGCAGGTGGAGAGTGAAATTGCCTGGGGGGGGGGGGGGGGGGGGCAAGAAAATGTTTGCCCAGGGCCCAATCAATATTAAAGACGGCCCTGTACTACAGTGGCAGGGCCTTACACTGTCTCAATATCAACAATCTTACTCCCAACACTGATTGCTGTAGCCCAAGAGCCAAACATCAAGTCAACAAGCACCAAAGTGCTGCATGTATTAGGGTGGGCACCAAGGGTCCTAAGAAATAGGAATATATGGAGGATCCAGACTTGTACAGGGATGCTGAAGATCTCTCAATCGTTGCTGGACATCCACCACGTTTACCAGTGCAGAAATGCTTTCACATTTACTACATGAAGACCATCTGCAGAAACACTGTGTGTGAGGAACCCGGACACCTAACCCCGTGTACAAAGGAAGATATCAGAAGATATGAAGTGGTGAGCTTAGGCCAACCCTGAAGCCTCTCAATGCACAACAACAAAATCTAAAGGCTCCCGAGACAAATTGCCAATGGCACCATTGAGTGCTGACATCATTACTTCATTAGGCCCCCATGGAACAACAGAATACTCCTAATGACTAATCTATGACCACAGTAGTCTCCCTCTACCTTGGCCAAGAACTTGGCTGCTCCTGACGTTGATTGTTTCAGGATGTGTGGAGTCTTGACAATGATTTTGTTAATAGAATATACACAAATTCTCTTCTTCATTAGACTTGATTTTGCATAATGCCATTTCTCTAATAACTTGAAAAATGATGTGCACTTTTGACAAATGTAATCTACGAATCATCATCAAGTAAATGGCAATTTATGGCAATTTTTCTCCTCCTGCCATCAATTTGTTTATGACACAAAAGCCTATTTGCTGATATCCATATGCACGTTAATGCGGATGAAATATTTATAATAATTCCAAGGCCCTTTAATGGTATCCATCCTAATGACGACTCAGCTGTTAATGGGATAGACAATAAAAAACGGGTTTTCTATAACATTTACGTAACTGAGACAATAGGAAGGCAGAGCGGAAGGCACAATTTATATGAAGTTTTAAGAGCCGGCCTCAAGGGTTTTTTGAGGGGATAGAGTGGATTTCAAAGGGGCTCCAGACAAGTTTAATTTACTAGCCACTTCTGCTAATTATAACGGAGTTCATTCATGAGGACTGGATCAAAGAAGAAAGAGCTGTGGTGCTTTAGCAGGCCAGGGTAAGATGAGCTTCATGAGGTTTTCCTATTGCCTGATGAAACAAAAGATTTTTGCAGACTTTTAACTCTATGGTGCCAGATCTCTTCTCCATTCTGGGCTCTGGTTGGGCAAGGACCGCAAGGTTTCGAGAGAAGTCCCAACTGTCCCTTATTTGGAAACAAATACTTCTGTCCCTCTTTCCTCCTCCATTGTCCTTCTTTTTAGCCTGTTGTATAGACTTCCATAGTAATGTAGCATTTAACTACCATAGGTATTAGCCCTTGTACACACGGTCAGAGATTTCGACGGAATGTGTCCTATCGGACCGTTTTGTCGGATAATCCGACTGTGTGTGGTCTCCATGGCACTGTTTCCGTCGGAGTATCCGACGGACCAAGTTTTCCAACTTGTCCATAAAATTTTCCAACAAAATGCTCCGATCGGACATACACCGATCATGTGTAGCCTACTCCGACGGACAAAGTGCCACGCATGCTCAGATCAAATTCCTAGACCAAAGCTATTGGCCACTAGCCTGAACGTAGTCCCATCGTAACGAAATAATGTCATCACGTTATGGACAATTGGATTTTCCGACAACTTTGTCCGACCGTGTGTATGCAACAGTTTCGGACAAAATCCGTCGGACAAAATCCAACGGATTTGGTTGTCAGAATGTCCGACCGTGTGTACAAGGGCTTAGACTACACCACAGCTTCCATCCAACATTAAAATTGTTGAGTTTGTTATTTTAACCTGCCCAACCTGTGTAAAAAAGATCTCTGTACTTGCCTATTTTGAATCCGGTCTGGTCGCGTTCCCCTGTGACAGTGAGCAGCTGCTGCAGGGTAGAGGGGAGGCTGTTTACCGGCACTTTCTGGTTCACGCGATGATCAACTGTGATTGGTCACAGCTGATCACGTGGTAAGAAGCCTCTCTCAGAGGCTCCTTACCACGATCGGAGATGCGGCATGTCAGACTGACACGTCGCACGCGCCGCGATGCGTGCCCCCCGTGGGCGCACGCCGGCATGTTGTCCTGCTGGACGTCATATGACGCCAAGTCAGGATAACGGAACCACTTCTCAGCCGTCAATCTACTATAGGCCGGGCGAGAAGTGGTTAAGGTCAAACCGCTTCTCTTCTAGTTTCAGTGAATGGCCGCATGTCTTTTTAGATTCCCTTTCGTGGAAAAGTTTTATCCCTAATGTGGGATCACCAGTACGGTATTTGTACATTGAAATCATATCCCCTCTCAAGCATCTCTTCTCCAGAGAGAATAAGTTCAGTGCTCGCAACCTTTCCTCATAACTAATATCCTCCAGACCCTTTATCAGCTTTGTTGCCCTTCTCTAGACTCTCTCCAGTTTTAGTACATCCTTCCTGAGGACTGGTGCCCAGAACTGGACAGTATACTCCAGGTGCAGCCGGACCAGAATCTTGTAGAGCGAGAGAATTATCGTTTTATCTCTGGAGTTGATCCCCTTTTTAATGCATGTCAATATTCTGTTGGCTTTGCTTGCAGCAGCTTGGCATTGCATGCCATTGCTGAGTCTGTCTTCTACTAGGACCCCCAGGTCCTTTTCCATCCTAGATCCCCCCAGAGGTTCTCCCCCCAGTGTATAGATTGCATTCATATTTTTGCCACCCAAATGAATTATTTTACATTTTTCTACATTAAACCTCATTTGCCATGTAGTTGCCCATCCCATTCATTTGTTCAGATCTTCTTGCAAGGTTTCCACATCCTGCGGAGAAGTTATTGCCCCGCTTAGCTTAGTATCGCCCGCAAATACAGAGGATTGGTCCCAGCACCGAGCCCTGGTCGACCCCACTACCCACCCCTGACCATTCCGAGTACTCCCCATTTATCACCACCCTCTGAACTCGCCCTTGTAGCCAGTTTTCCATCTCCCCTACTCACCCTATGGTCCATGCTGACAGACCTTAGCTTGTACAGAAAATGTTTATGGGGAACTGTGTCAAACGCCTTTGCAAAATCCAGGAAGGGGGGGGGGGGAGGCTTGGTGGAAGTAAGTTGTTTCATTGGGCCAGTCATGTCAGGAACTCAAGTTGAAGACTTATAGTTATCTTTAGTAATAATTGTGCAAAGGACGTTGATATTTGTGCCCCATCAGCACAATCTACCTACATCCCAAAGAACTAGTGCTACTTTTATTTGTCTTTTAAACTCTACTTGATTTTTTGCGCATATATTTAAACAAAGACAATTCGAAGGAAAGAATATACTTAAATTGCAGTGTTGCCACACTTTTCCGGAAGCACTCCACCTCTTCTTTATACTTCTCGCTATTATTCTTTAAAATATAATCATGAATAAGTAACTTTTCCTGAACATTTTTTTTTTTTTTTCTCTTTTTTACACTTGCAAGTGTTTTTGAATATAATTTGCAGGACGACTGATAAGTATACGGCTGCCAATGTGATAATTGAGGACCACCTGGGGCAAAAGCCCAAGTTCTTTCACAATTACTACGTTTGATGAATAATTTGCAAAATAATGAGTCCATCCAAGGATACTGAGTGCTTTAACAAGTTTTTTAAGAGAATATCTAACTATGCCAATTTTGGTCTTTGTAAGAGGCACCGGAGAAAGAAGGGAGGGTTTAGTGCATGGGCACATTAAAAACGACTCAACTGTTTTGAAATTGAGGTATGGGGTTAAAGGTAAGTAAAGGTAAAAGTCCTGGGGGAGAGCTGGCACTCCCAGTTGTCTTGATCTACCTCTGTTAGCCAGAAAATCTATTTCTATTCTCCTCTCTGATTTCGTTTTTTGTTTTTATTTCTGGGGCCTGCCTTTGCTTGAGTGCATGGCTAAAGCCCCATACACACGATCAGTTTTTCTGCTGAGTTTTTCCTTCAGATTTACCAAAACCATATAATATGAGGTCAAACCTTAGGAGTTTCCATTTGTATGCAATCAGGCAGGCCCTTGTACTACATGGTTTTGGTAAACCTGAAGGAAAAACTCAGCAGAAAATCTGATAGTGGGTATGGGGCATAAGTCGTGTCAGCTGCCATTCTACTGCCCATGGATGGGTAATCAGCTGAAGAATCAGCAACTGTCTTCATAAAAATCCCTCTCAGTGAAGTTTAGGGTAGCATTGGTAACATGAGTGAACAGCTGGAGGGATCCAAGCAGGGCCGGGACAAGGGTTAAACAGGAGGGGCGGCCATCCGGGGCACTGTGGTATCATGTGGGGTCGGGAGGCACCACAAGGAGATGGGTGGGGGGGGGCTTTGTATTAAGAAGGGAAATTTGGGGAGTGGCAAGGGGTAAAAAATGTCCTAGGAGAGCAACTTGGGGAGGTGTGCTAGAATGGTGATTTGGGGGGATTTGTGTTGGGATGGGGTGTGGGAAAAGGGCATGGGGGGATTTGGGGGGTTTGTGCTATAAAAGTAATATGGTAAGGGGTGAGATTTGTGCTAGTAGGGATGATTGGGGGTATTTGTGCTAGGAGGAGAACTCTGTGGGGGAATGAGTGCTAGGATGAGGGATTGGGGAGGGTAATTTATGTTGGAAGGGGGGATTTGGAGTGGGGGGGATTTGAGGGGTAGAGGATTTGTGCTAGGAAGGAGAATTTTTTGTGGGGGGGGGGATTTGTGCTAAGGGCATATGTGGAGATAGAAGATTTTAGCTTGGGGGGAGGATATTTGTGCTTGGAGGAGGGATTTCAGCAGAGGGGTGAATTTGTACTGGGAGGAAGGGGATTTATGTTTGGGGGAGAGCATGCAAATGAGTGCCCCATTTTAGTTTTGGGGGTAGGGGATTTGCGCTGTCACATAATGCTCATACAACTTGGGAGGATGGGAGGCACAATTTGGCATGTTCACCCTGGATTTTGCCTTGTCCCACAACTGGATCTAAGACCCAAGAATACAAGATATCCTGCTGGAACTAGAATACAGTTGTTGGTGGGGCCACTTCGCCCTGCACGTTGGGGTACATTTTCTTTATGTGTGTATGCTCGTCAAAGCCTGAGACCAGGAAGGGGCGTGCTCATGTGACATCAACATTTTGGCGGTACCCCAGAGTTAGAGATGAACACTGTGTAGTTGAATGTCCCTCTGTGAAACATGCTGTACCATATTACTGCACACCTTCCTTGTAGAAGGTCACATTTAGGAGGGACACTACCCTCTCCACCTATCCAGCATACCTCTGCCACCTCACTCCCAGTGACAGAATGAGGTCCCACCAAGCATTAGCGTGGACCTATTGCTTGTTCCCACTTAACTTCTTCAGCTCTCCTGTACCATGTGGCTAGGCTATGGGTCTCCCTATCATGGGTTCAATCCCGATACCTTTGGGGAACCGAGTCGACCACTGACAAGGAAGGCTGGTTGCCACCACCCTCGCTACCGGAGGACTTGCCAGATTCCGCGCTTCATGACAGACTGTTGTACACTCTTAGACTCCCCAGTAACTAACGAAGGTGTCTGCCCAGGCAGACCTTTACAGGCATTAGTCCATGACTGTTGATCTCCAAGGACTGATAGTGTCCACCAGAAACCCCGTCATCCTGTGGGGTTACATGCTAGCTTTCAAACTTCTCTAATTATTTGGTGAGCTCTCTCTTTAACTCCCCTTATTCGACCTTCCCCTTATTTATGTATACCAAAGGGTGGAAGGCTGGCCCTAGACAAAAGCTTGGTCCTGGAATTTAACCCCTTCCCTGGCTTGGGCCAACTGACTAGCTAACCTAGCATATAACTCCCCATAGGCACCTGTACACTCTGGTAACAATTGGGGAGATGCTCCAAAAGTAGATGGGTCTTTTAAAGAAGATGCATGCTATTAGGTTCTGGCCTAGCAGCCTGCATATTGTAACTATCTGCTGAATGCAACTGAGTTTATTGGGACAAACATATCATATGCAGACCATAAATATTGCTGCACAGACAGATCTTTTAATTTCACAAGACCTGACGAAGGAGGCAATGTGTAGCCCCTGAAACATGTAGGATCTTATGCTTAAGTAACACTTGGAATTAAACCTTAGTTTGGACTCAATATGGACTTTGGATATAGCGGTGTGGCTGTTTTTCAGAATTTCAGATCCATATTTTCTCTTTATGTTCCAAGGTTATTGTGATTGCTCTGCCCTTGTATAACCCAGATGCCTTACAGGGGCATTAGCAGTATAAAATCAGTGTTGGGTACTTAAGTACCATTTACCAGTATTCAAAGGTTTCAGCACCAACAATCTATTACACCATGCACAATGGTCCCAACAGTGGAACTGATATTTCTGTTATCCTTGATTCTGAATCTGCTCTCACCTGCCTCTAGATTACCCCTGCCTGTTTGCTGCTTACTTACAGGGCAGGATTTACCATTGGGCTTGACTGGGCTCAAGCCCATGGGCCCCGCCAGTAGGGGGCCCCGCCGAGATACGTAGCCGAGTGTACGCAGCTCAGCTCCACTCACAGTCACACCCAGTCCTGACTTATGATGGACATAACACAGGAATTGGGCGTGACTGTGAGCCGAGCCGAGTACACTACTCTCGGCTCCTTTCGGGACTGCGAGAGGATCCAAGAGCCGCCGAGAGGACCTGAGAGCCGATAAGAGTACCCGAGAGCTGCCGAGAGGACCCGAGAGCCGCCAAGAGGACTTGAGAGCCGTCGAGATACACAGGACTCTGTATCTCGGTGGGGCCATTTTTAAACTTCAAGACTGCAATGACAAGGCTGCAAATGACACTGGGGCAAGGCTGCAAATGACACTTCCAGGCTGCGTTGATGGGCATTTAAATGTAATTTTTTTCCTTAAAATTCCCTCCTAAACTTGGGGTGCGTGTTATACGCCGGCGCGAGTTATACGCTGATAAATACGATAATGTATAGAAGGTATGGCCCGAAAGTGACTCAAGCCCAGGGGCCTCCACCCCCCTAAGTCCTGCCCTGCTTACCTATGTTACTGACCTCGACCTACACTCTTGACCTAGATTTTGATTATCTAGGTCAAGAGTTATCTAGGACAGCGCTGTACCTCGCTGCCGGCACGTTGACAACCTCGGCTTATTTCTGACCTTGATCCTCCCCGTGATTTGGTGTCTTGCTGCTTGACTTACCAAACTCAATGTGTGACCTGGTTCTGATCTACTGATCGCTGTGCTTTTGCTTACCTGACACCAGGGAAGTTTTAGCTTCCTGGCCCCTTTGCCCTTTCATTGCCCTAGCAGTCCCTGTGTCAACTTTCAGGGGTGCAGGAGACAGCCCTCATCATCTCGAGCTGCTTATACAGGTACATGACAACATGAGAACGCTTCTACCAATAAAATTTGGCTCAAAATGAATTGACCAGAGATGCAAATTGATTAACTTATCCATACTATCCAGTGCTTCTACTAGCATCAACCAAGTGAATTTGTATGCAGTAGGACGAGTGTTTTTTCCACTTTGATATGTAATGTTTGTCATATTTCCAGATGGTTTCCAATGGAAAAAAAAAGTCTACCAAAGACAACTCTTCAAAAACTGAATTGGCTCCTAACAGTAAAAGCGTACAGCCAATTTTAAGACCCAATGACACAAATACTATGATCAGTCTTTCTTTTTACAGGCAATAATCTCATCTTCATTTGTTCCCTCCAGTTCGGCTGATAAATGATGATGGTAATAATCAGGACGTTGGCATAAAACAGCGAGCTCTCACCCCATTATAACACGCAGAGAAGCATTAGAGCCTTCTAACTACGGCAAATCTCCGGCTCCCTCCATCGATTCTGCAGAGCGGAGGGGCTTTGTTAACTATCAGGAGTACATGTGGTCGGCACATTTGCTCGCTGTAGGATTGCACTCCCCCCCGTAGGACCGCCATGATGTTCCAGGACTTTGTTTAACGTAAACTGATACTGTGAGATGGTTTATAGGCAGAATCTGGTCTGACTTACTGCAATAATATCTCAGACAGAATGTTGTGAGGTTGGTATCTGTGTTTGATTTTAGTTATAAGTCAACGGGTCGTATTTAGTGGACCTTCCCTGTGGCACAGCTGCTGACGCTTTACAGGGAATCAGCTTCTTTACCCAGTAAGTAGAAAGCAATAGGTTCTCTTCAAAAGCCGCCCAACCCAGCCACACCCGTGATCCCTCTGAACAAGTTATATGCTGGCGCTCTAGGTGGGTCTGCTAAGCCATCCCCTTTACGGTTAGACACATTGGGTGCCAACTCCACTTTTCCAGCCATATGCAGAAGTAACAAATAGGATCTAATAAATCATCTGCTTTATTATCAATATAAAAAAGCCACAAAAACAGCAATAAAAGGACAGTGCGGGAGCAGGGAAAAAGGTTGTGCATTATCTAGCGCTTATTATGATGAAACGCGTTCACAATTTTCCCTGCTCCCACTGTGTCCTTTTTGTTACTTCTGCATGATCCCTTTGATTTGTTTCCCCCCAAACACTCTCAGAAAGATCCAATGCCTCTGGGTATGGGGGAGCATGTAACCTTCTTCTCTACCATCCAGGATACAGTATTGTCCAATAGTTAAAGCGTATCTAAACCTCTTCTCTCCCAACCCAACTTGTAAACACCTGGGGGGGGGGGGAGGATCAGCGATCCTGTAACCACTGTGATAGGCTGTCACGGTTGTCACATATCAGGAGCCAGTTCTGCTGACTACCTAATGCTAGTCAGGACCACAAGCTATCTTTGACAATTCGGTCTCTGTGCTGAGAGTGCACAGAAACATTGGCCGCCCAGTGATGCATGTGTTGTTTGTGGCCATTAAAGTCCACCCTTTTGCCACTGCATCTGTGTATTACAGCTGCCCTTCTGCCCTTCTGCCCATCCCTTGTCTCTGCCCTGATCCAGAGCCCAGGGCAAGCATGCAGAACTGTTCCCCACTTCCCCACTTCTACTGTATGACATAGAATGGGTGTACTGCCTTGCACCCATTCTCTGCCACGTTGCTCTGACTGCCCATAGTTGGCAAAGAGTTTGCACTGAGCATGCATGGACAATCAGTTGCTTTATAGTGACTAGAAGGTAGTTGGACATGCAAGGTGTGTTTTCCGTGAGATGATAGGATGGGGATTGGTTCTTTTGGTGTGACAGCAGTAGATGTTAGAGCAGACATGAAGCTGTGGCCCACTGGTTTGCCAGCCACTCATCTGGAGTGTGCAGTGAGGGGTGCCCCCCACCTCTAAGCCCAGGGCAGCTACCTCTCCTGCCCATACCTTGTCCTGGCCCTTATTGCCAGGGACACTCCCCAACAATGGGTAGAAGCAAACAATAAGCTGAGCTTAGGTTCTTAGGAACCTTGACAAATCAGAACTATCAATCCAGGCTTAGGCTGACTACAGCCCTGCACCACTAAATATTTGGGCCATTCCTGGTTAGGGTGGAATCCCTACAAATACCACTTCAATTGCAGGGAATCTCCATTTTATTTCATGTGAGTGACAAGGCCGCTTTAAATATCTAAAAATTGCTTCTTCCATTTTATCTGGCTGCACAAAGACGTGTTTTATGAAGTATTTTCTGATACACTTTTCAACATTTCAAACGATAAGACCCAGTTGGATGCTTTTGCAACAAAACCCTCTAATCCTCTTTGTAAGCGGCAGGAGTTCTGTCACCATCAGATAATTTTCTTATAGTGAAATATCTGAATGTGAGATTATAGGACAGCCAGCCCTGTGTAGATTTTAAAGGGAACATGTCATAGAATGTAGTCTCTCTAACCGATACCATCAATAATCTTCAGAGGCATAAGCTGCATGTATCGGTGAGGCAAGTGAAATACTTTACAATATGATTGTACAGCAGCCGATGTTCTTTCTTTTACCAACTACTCTATAGTGTGTGAATGGATTGTTGAAACAGGCCCTTTCTCTACATAGTTTGGGTACATCTAAATTGAATAAATAGTGTACAATCGGATTGTAATAGGCAAGACCAGTTTTGCCATTGTCCATGTGCCTCTGAACCAGACTTCACTGTGGCATTGGAAGCCCTAGAATGGTGCTATCCAAAGGACTTACATTCTACGGGTCGCTGAGGCTTTATTAGCTAGAATACAATGGGAAACTAACAGGTCTTTAGAAATGATTAGTGATTGAGGCTTCATTAACCAGAATGGAATAGTAAGGGCTACTATCAGCTTTGTAGCTTTCCAACTTCCCTTGTCCCCCTAGGACCTTCACCCTATTGGTTGCTGAGGCTGGATTGCTATTCTATCGGTAGTTTTGGCTTTATTAGCCAGCATGGAATTGGAGGGGCTACCATCAGGTCCTTAGCTATGCAACCATTCCTTGTCTCTGACGGGCCACCATCCCATTGGTCTTTTCCATTATTCAATATAATGGAAAGGGCTATTATTAGGCCTGTGTCAAAGAAAGCATCCCTTGTCACCCAAGGATTACCATTCTATTGGTCAGCGAGACTTTATTAGCCAGAATAGAATTAGAGGGGTTATAAGCAGGTCTTTAGCTATGCAAATATGTCTTAACTCTATTGGCCATTGAGCCATTATTCAATACAATGGAAAGGACTATGTCTGTGGCAAAGAACGCATCTCCTGTCACCCAAAGATCACCACAATTTTGGTTAATGAGGCTTTATTGGCCAGAGTAGGATTAGAGGGGCTACAATCAGGTCTTTATGCAAACATTTCTTACCTTCAAAAGACCACCACTCTATTGGTTACTTCATTCAATGGGATGGAATGGGCTACAATTAAGTCTAGGCAATGCGAGCTTCCTTTGCCACCCCAGGGCCACCACTCCATTGGCCGTTGGAATGGAATAGGCTACAATTAGGTCTGTGGCAATGCAAGCATCCCTTGTTGCCCAAGGACCACCACTCTATTGGCTCTTGGAATGGAATAGGCTACAGTTAGGTCTGTGGCAATGTAAGCATCCATTGTCACCCAATGACCACCACTCTATTGGTCACTGAGGATTTATTAGCCAGAATAGAATTAGAGGAGCTATAACCAGGTCTCTAGCTATGCAAATTTTCCTTATCTCTGAACGGCCACCACTCAATTGTCCATCGAGGCTTCATTCAATATAAAGTAAAGGGCTAGGTCTGTGGCAAAGAAGGCATCCCTTGTCACCCAAGGACCACCACTCTTTTGGCCGCTAAGGCTTTATTAGCCAGAATAGAATTAGAGGGGCTGCAATCAGGTCTTCATGCAAACATTCCTTACCTTCAAAGGACCATCATATTGGTCACTGAAGCTTCATTCAATGGAATGGAATGGGCTACAATTAGGTCTAGGTAAGGTAAGCATCCTTTGCCACCCCAGGGCCCTCACTCCATTGGTCGTTGGAATGGAATAGGTTACAATTAGGTCTGTGGCAATGTAAGCAAAACCTTGTTTCCCAAGGACCACCATTCTATTGGCTGTTGGAATGGAATAGGCAACAATTAGGTCTGTGGCAATGCAAGCATCCCTCATCAGCCAAGGGCCACCACACTATTGGTCGTTGGAACTGAATAGGCTACAATTAGGTCTTTGGTAGTGCAAGCATCTCTTGTCACCCAAGAACCACCACTCTATTGGTCCCTGAGACATTATTAGTCAGAATAGAATTAGAGGGGGAAAACACTCCTTGGACCGCCACTCTATTGGTCACTGAAGCTTTATTCAATGGAATGTAATTGACTGGGCTAAAATTAGGTCTGTGGCAATGCAAGCATCTCTTGCCGCCCAAGGGCCACCACTCTATTGGTCATTGGAATGAAATAGGCTACATTTAGGTCTGTGGCAATGCAAGCATCTCTTGCCTCCCAAGGGCCACCACTCTATTGGTCATTGGACCGAAATAGGCTACAATTAGGTCTGTAATTGTCTGTAATTGCAAGCATCTCTCATCACCCAAGGGCCACCACTCTATTGGTTGTGGGAAAGGAATGGGCTACAATTAGGTATGTGGCAATGAAAGCATCCCTCACCACCTGAGGACCACCACTCTTTTGGTCATTGGTATGGGATTGGACTACAATTAGGTCTGTGACAATGCAAACAACCCTTGTTGCCCAAGGACCACCACTCTATTGCTCACTGGAATGGAATAGGCTACAATTAGGTCTGTGGCTATGCAAATTTCCCTTGTCTTCCAAAGAGCACCACTCTATTGGTTGCTGAGGATTCATTAGCTAGTGGTTAAATATCCAGACTCCCACCTTAAACCCTAAAAGGCACCTCTAATGCCTTATGCCGCGTACACACGACCAGACTTTCCGGCAGACTAGGACCGACGGTCTTCCCGACAGACTTTCGGCGGAGTTTTGATGGACCTTCCGAATGAACGGACTTGCCCACACATGAACGGACTAAGTCCGTTCAAAAATCCATTCATTCTGAATGTGATGACTTAAGACAGGACTAAAAAAAGGAAGTTCAATAGCCAATAGCCAATAGCTTCCCTTTCTTCATTTTTGGTCCTTCGGACCAGCATACAGACGAACGGTTTTCCCGATAGGAATTGAGTCCTTTGGACAGATTTGAAACGTTCTGTTTCTAGGGCCGTCAGATTTTTTTTATGTGAAAAAACGATCACACACACGATCGGATTGTCCGATGGACTTTTTCCGCCGGACCTAGTCTATCGGAAAGTCCGGTCGTGTGTACGCGGCATTACTGGATGACATTTCGTTTGTTAAAGCACCGTGTATTGAAGATTTTTAATTAAATACAGTTTCTCAGTTTTTTTCATCCTCTTTGTGTCATTTGTCATATATTTGCCCGATCAAGCAAGGAATCCAGGTCAGCTCGTACATTTCAAGTCATAGACATCTTGTAGTGACTTTATCCCCCTCTATTGATTTGTGTCATCTGCAAACACAAACATGGTAATTTTCCCAACTTCTTTATTCTCTTATTTGTATGCAAATTCTAACAATGGCCTTCTTTTATTTCCTCCTTTTTTGGTCTGTTAACTATACCAATGAAAGTGTTTTGTTTTATCTGTTTAATTAGTGCAAAAAATACCTGATTATCATGTTGGAAATTCAGAGCTGCCTTGCTTCCTGTGTACACTCCCCGTGTTCTCTTAGTGAGAATAATTATCCTTT